>NW_017719576.1:0-584 GCF_001865875.1 Lupinus angustifolius
ATCCTCATCCTCATCCTATCCTAATCCTCATCCTCATCCTCATACTATCCTCCTCCTCATCCTCCTCCTCCAATTCCTCATCCTATCTTCATCCTCATCCTCATCCTGTTCCTCCTCCTCCAATTCCTCATCCTATCCTCCTCTTCATCCTCATCCTCGTCCTCATCCCCATCCTCATCCCCATCCTCATCCTCATCCTCATCCTATCCTGCTCCTCATCTTCATGCTCGTCCTCATCCTCCGCCTCCAACTCCTCATCATATCCTCGTTCTCATCCTATCCACATCCTCATCCTATGCTCATCCTCATCCTCATCCTATCCTCATCCTCATCCTATCCTATCCTCGTCCTCATCCTATCCTATCCTCATCCTCATCCTATCCTCGTCCTCATCCTCATCCTAATCCTCATCCTCCTCCTCCAACTCCTAATCATATCCTCGTCCTCATCCTATCCTCATTCTTCATCCTCATCCTCATCCTATCATCATCCTCCTCCTCATCCTCATCTTATCCTCATCCTCATCCTCCTCTGCCTCTTCCTCATCCTATCCTCATCCTCATCCTCATCCTACACTCCTCTAC
>NW_017719577.1:0-284 GCF_001865875.1 Lupinus angustifolius
CATCATCCAATCCTCATCCTCATCCTATCCTCCTCCTCCTCCTCCTCCTCCTCCTCATCCTCATTCTATCATCATCCTCGTCCTCATCCTCATCTTATCCTTATCCTTATCCTCATCCTCCTCCGCCTCCTCCTTATCTTAAATTCCTCCTCCTCCTAATCCTATCCACATCCAATCCTCATCCTCATCCTATCCTCCTCTTCCTCCTCCTCATCCTCATCCTATCATCATCCTCCTCCTCATCCTCATCTTATCCTCATCCTTCTCCTCATCCTCATCCTCAT
>NW_017719578.1:0-19481 GCF_001865875.1 Lupinus angustifolius
GAGGATGAGAATAGGATGAGGATGAGGAAGTGGATTAGGATGAGGATGAGGATGAGGATAGGATGTGGATGAGGATGAAGATAAGGAAGAGGATGAGGATGAGGATGAGGATGAGGATGAGGCTGAGGATGAGGATGAGGTTAAGGATGAGGATGAGTATAGGATGCGTATGAGAACGAGGATGAGGACGAGGATAGGATGAGTACAGGCAGAAGACGAAAATGAGGATGAGGATAGGATGAGGATGAGCAACAGGATGAGGAGGAGGAGGAGGAGGATAAGAGGAGGACGAGAATGAGGATGAGGATGAGGATGAGGATGAGGATGAGCATGAGGATTAGGATGAAAGATGATGATGAGGATAGGATCGGGATGAGGATGAGGATGAGGAAGATGATAGGATGAGGATGATGATGAGGAGGACGTTAGGATGAGGATGTGGATGAGGACGAGGGTAGGAGGAGGATTGGAATGAGGATAGGATGAAGAAGAGGATGAGGAGGAGGATGAGGATGAGGATGAGGAAGAGGATACGATGAGGACGAGAATGAGAATGAGGATAGGATGAGGATGAGGATGAGGATGAGGATAGGATGAGGAGGAGGATGAGGATGGGATGATGTAAACCAAGGGTGGCAACCTATGATTTTTGGAGGCCATGTTCTTGCAAAGAATTTATAGCATAGTTTGGTTTATTTTATTTGCATTGATTCAAATAAATGAGATTGCATTCTCATGTAGTCTTAGGTTTAATTTCCTTCAAGTATTTTTAGTATTTAATTCATGTAATATGGGTTGGGATTTATTTGTAACATGGTCCATATTTCGTGACCAAGTAGTTCACTTAGGTTCAAGGGTAAGCTTGTCACGTGGCTAAGGCAATGAAATTAAAGCATGGTCATTTTCTTACATGGAAGAGGACGTGAGGAACTCTATCTCTAAGGAAACAAGGAGATAAGGCATGGAGAAAACAAATTATTTGAAGATAATTATAAGGATTATATCTTTCAAATCTGATCCAATTTAATGCTACAAACAAGGGATCAAGTGAAGATATGATTATGTTGTGGGAGGCTACAATCAAGGAAGTGAAGATAAGATTTGTTTATACCAACAACATATCTTATAAACAAATCAGCCCCAACAAAGATAAGATTTGTTTATACCAACAACATATCTTATAAACAAATCAGCCCCAATGAAGATAAAATTTGTTTATACCAACAACATATCTTATAAACAAACCAGCCCCAACAAAGATATATTTGAGAATTCAAATTTGACAAGCAGGCAACTTAGTCAAATCCTATCATACAAAATTCGACCAAGCAAGGAAGAGATCAACCCTTGATCAATCAAGGATCACACGACCATAATCAAGAGGGTGAAGATAGATTTGTTGCTGCCAACAAATATAATCTTTTCAAATCAGCCACAACAAACAAATCTATTCATTATCTTTTCAAATCTCCACATAATTTCGGCCAAATTCAAATGCAAGGAACCAAGCCAACAACACCAACACCAAATTCAAATCAAGCTTCCTCAAATCAAGGAAATCATCTCATCTCAATCTTCCTCCAAACCGTGAAGACTATTCAACCCAAATCACATTATTTAAAGATCTTATCTACTTGATTTAATTAGGAATTGCATTATTATTTCGTATCTTTTTTAGGCTAAGTTTTAATTAGGATTTCAATCATTCAAGTTAATTAAGATTTAGTCTATTTTCTATTCAGCCAAGGCAACTTTGTCTATTTATGCATTCAGATTGGATTAATAAAAGTTAAGTTGAATTTTGAGTTAAACCTTTGTGTTTTTGTTTAGTTGAGAGTGCTCCTAAACCTCCGTGGCCACCATTAACAAGTTCTTATCAAGCTTCCTTGCTTGTGGCGAACCTCATAGCTTATCAAGCTTTCATGCTTGTGGCGCTTATCCCCTTCCATTCTTTTCCACCTTCAACCTTAACCTACAACTCATACAACCTGCCTCACGCACAAAACAAACCCTAATATTACCCTAATTTCACAAAACCGAATTTGGACACCAAAAGTCCTAAAGTATCAAGCTAAACGATCCTTAAAACAAAGGCATCCCCTAGAGGTTGTCATCACCACCAATGCTACGACAGATCGCCAAATAGTTATTGAGTTGTCGCACTATGATTTACCACTAAGATTACCACCAGGTACCTCTAACTTCAGCGTGACGACTTTTCTTTGTCCCTTATAGTGCCATCCTACAATATTAAAATGATTTAATTAGACTCCGTATGAAATAAAAATGTTTTAAATAAATTTTTTAGAAATTTATTAATGAGGTTATGGATAATGCCGTATGTTTTTTTTTGCTTCGAGCTGAGAAATAGTTGTGGTCATTAGTACTTCCTCTACTATTTATCGAAGTAGGAAGTCAATTCATGACTGATGCAATCTCTTCTGCTATTAATTATCTTTTCAAATGAAATTGTATCTTCCTTTTTGCTCTCGATGCTTGATGAGCAATATATTACACACTATTCATAATCTTATTTTATAATTACTAATGATTTTTGGTGCCTTGTTGACTTTTTTTTACATGGTTTAGTGATTTAGACTTTATTAGACTATTATTCTTGAAATGTGTTAATTTGGGATTAATTAGTCTGATTAATGCTATTATCATTTTCATATCATATTTGGCACTCATAGCATTTTGGGCATTACATAAGTGGAGGGTATATGCTGAAGTGAAAATTATAGTTTAGGAGTTCTTAATTGTAATTTCGTTTTCATGGGTTTTGGCCCCATTGTTTTTGGCCCATTTTTGTTTTAGTTATTTTAAACCTTAAAGAATTCGGTTTGGACATGATTTCATTCCATTATACACTTTTAAATTCCAACACTTTACATTTTCGGTTTCCCTTTTTGCTCTACTAGGGTTTCGTTTTCCTCTTCATTTTAGGTTTGCCTCTTCCTTTATGGAAGGCTAATTTCTGTACTAAATTCCTTTGGGAATGTATTACAACTCTTGAGGTTTTGTTTTTAAATCATTTGCGGTTTCTTTTTTATTGATTTCTTCTATCTTATTTCTGATTGTGGTTAACTTAATTCCATTTTTTAGAACTCGGTTTGTGAATTTATATTCGCTTTGTTGATTAATTATCTATGGCACTAACACTTAGTTTATGTAAATATGTTAATTGTTCCTTGGTAATGCTGATTTTGCTTAGTTAGAGGCATAGGAAATGGAGCTATGAATTGATTATCACTTAGATAATTAATTCTCAACAAATTCGGAAGATAATGGTTTGAATCTGAATTTGATCTTTTGAAACCGAGGATAGATTTTTGAACAAACGAACCAAAAGGGATTTAGTCATTTTATTACACGGCTTTTTTATTGTTTCTACATTACTTTATTTTCATACCATACACAAAATAATGCCCCTGTGTGTGTGAGTATAAGGTATTTGAACCATTGTCTGAAAGATAATCCTTGGGAAATGATATAGGAGTCACTTCCTAGTGTTAAATTTTATAAACGTATGACATTAATTACTTGATTATTTTATAGCTAAGATTTTACATCTCAAACATGAAATGTATGCATCAAAGTCGGATAAATCATGTGAATGAGCATAAGTGGCAATGCTCTAACCAATAAATACGTATCCAAAGTGAATAATAAAGTCGATACTACATTTTTTTGCAGAAAACACATTAAACCCTCTTGATGCCTAAACTTGGGAATAATTGTTCTGAGATGATATTCCCTAAAGCTCAAGAGTTAGTTATGGGTCAGGAAAGGTATAAACCTCTCATTCTCCATAGTGACACAATACCTATTTTAGAAGCATAGACTTTTGTGTACCTGAAACTTGTTTGATATTTTAATAATTATTTATTCTTCTACAAGAAAACAAAAAGAATATTTTATTTTTGTATCTAACAACAGTTTGTCTTATTCCTATATGTCCCTAAGCGCAATAGGGAAATCAAGACCATATATCTCTCTAGGTAGTAAAAAGTTTGTTTGATAGTATGTTTTAGTTTATTTAAAGAACATTAGTGACACATCACCACATATCAAAGACTTGAAGGACAAAAGTAACACTTCACGACTATTCGTTTAGCTTTAATATTATTTGATATTAAAAATATTATATTATTATTAATTTATTAATGACAAAGGTTAAATGACAAGATACAATATTGGGTAAGAATCACCTTCCAATCATCAGAGATATAGATGTTGAAATACTAGTGATGGATACCCTTTCTAAACTCATAAAGGAAAGGAAGTAACAACACGAGTCACGACCACCTTTAATAAAAAAAATTACATTTTTTTTATCAAATACCCATTGCTTATCATATTTTAAAAATGTTGCTTTTGATTATTATTATTGTTATTATTATTACTAATATTTCATATATTTATTTTCTTTTGCATTACTTTTAATTATTTATTATGACAAATATATTTATTTAATAGTTCGATATGTTACGATCATTGATTTAGAAGATATTTTTAATTATTTGAGGCTCATAATTATAAATATTCTTTTATTAATTACAAAATATTAAGTAACCAATATTATCAATATTCTTATTATTTATTTTTAAATATTATTTAATTATTTGATATCATTTAATTATTGTTAATAGTTTTTACTAATTATATTAATTAATTGGTTATTATTATAAGGATTTTATTTTGATTGTTTCAAATCAATTAGCTATTATTGTGAAGAAGATCTTACTCCTGACATTGACACAATTTTAATGAAGACATGAAGGTCACAAAAAGAAGAAAAAGGAAGAACGCATTGAAGACAAAAATATCAAGCTTCAAGGAAAATAGAGTTTAAGTCTTCAATAGGTACTTCTATCCATTACACTTTGAGTATGTTTAGTAAATAATGCTTAGAATGAAGATAAGACCACTTTGAAAGAAATTGAAAAACTCTTAGACAATGTAAAACAATTTTCAAAATGCTAAGTAAGGAGAGACTTGACCTGAGTAACAGGTTATTAGACCTAAATAACAAGGTTAGTTCGATTGTGTGACAGTGAGTAACAAGTTATTATGACTGTGAAACAGGTTACCTAACTGAATAAACAATTACCTAGAAAAAATGACACAATATAATTGATTATTATAAACACTACGTCAGAGTTTGCATTTAACAATGATTCTTTAACAACGCTATCTAGCACAACACTAATAAATACAATAAGGAAGACAATTAACAACACTCTTTTAAACAAGCACTGTTAAATTTGATAGGTGGATATAGCTTTAACAACGCTTTCTTCAAGAAGTGATGTTGTATGTTTGCCTAAGATATTCAATAGCACTTTTTTAAGCAAATGCTATTGATTTGAATCTATTTAACAGTGCTTACTAACATAAGTGCAATTAAATGTGACACATCAACAACACTCATTACAATTAGCATTGTTAAAAGTCATACATTTAACAACGCTTTCTTTAATGAGCACTGTTAAAAGTCATATGTTCAAAAACACATGTTTTAGTTATTACTTAATATGTATTTATGAAATTATTTACTTTTATTTTGAAAGATATAACTTGAGTAAATGTTCTACGAAAATAATCCAAATTGTTAATAGAAACTCATATGCTAGTTTTTCATATATAACATAATTTGGTCATACATATATGAATAATGCATTTGTTTACTACAAAAAAATATTTTAAATCACCAACCAATATTATTAAAATAGAATATTAAGGTATATGGTTTGATACAAAAAAACTCATATTTATTAAGTAAATTATGTTATTTGACATTCCATTACCAAAAGTTGAACATAATGTGATAACTAAATAATTTCAAAGAATTTTGATATCTAACAACACTTTTTTAAGTAAGCGATGTTGATTTGAATCTATTTAAGAGTGTTTGCTTAAATAAGTGTTGTTAAAGGTGACATATCAACACTGCTCATTACAATAAGTGATGTTAAAAGTCATATATTCAAAAAACTCTTGTTTTAGTAAGCGTGAATCATTGCAAATTTAAAAACAATACCTCACACACAATAATATACGTATTATTCAGTATTCTATTTCTCTTATTCTTCTCCTCCTCTTAGTTCCTCTCTTCAAGCAAGTTATTAGCTTTTGGTTTCTATTTTCAAGTACAAGGTTAATCATTATCTTATTTTAACTTATTTATTTTTCATTGATTCACTCTTGTTGCTTTTATTTATATCTACATTAACTACTTATTTTATAATAGAGGAAATGTCAAGATTGAAGCTAGGTGGAACTGTTGGTCATTTACCAAACTTACAATCTCTTATATATTTCTTGTATTTGACTATTATTTTTTGATCCATATTTTCTATGTAAATTTTAATTTGATTCTTATTATGTTGAATCTAAACTATGTCTTTTTGTCTTCTTATTGCTTCAGTTAAGGGAGAGAAGAAATTCATAGATTTGTCATTTACATTTTCATTACTGCATATAATCTTTTGGGTTAATGGATTTGAACTAAAGGAGATCAGTTCATGCAATGGTTTATGAATTAGTTTTTTAGAATGATGTTTATATTGTCAAATCTCTGATAAATATGGTGGAATTGGACATGTTTGTTACGTGATTGATATAATGTCTGAGAAGATTTTGCCTTATTTAAAATTAGACATTTAACAACGCTATCTTCAGTGAGCGCAGTTAAATGTTTATTTTCTATAGCGCTTCAAAAGCGTTGTTGAATATAACTCTATATTCTACTTTGCTCAGATAGACAACACCCAATAAGCGCTACTGAATGACAATTTTAAGCATTGTTGTTTTGCTATTTTGGCTAGGTGAAAGTGGTAACCGATTATTTCTCAAATAGAGAGTTTGGATAATTGATTACATGAAGGTATAACCGATTACACAGAGCTATTAAAACTAGATTTTCAATTCCAAATTGAACAGCTTCCTATGATGAAATATATTATATTCAACCTCTATAACTATAGGAGATCCTCATATGGAAGTTTACACTTAATACTCTCAAATATACTCTTGCATCCTTATATTCTCCCTACATATCTTCACTTATACTGAAATCAACATCAGAGTGCCTTTTCAAGTACCCACCTAAGAATTTCAAGATCAGGTCTTCCCAAACTCAGTAGATAGATCAACATTATAGGCCTACCCCTCCATGATGAAAAACATTGTCATTGATTGTGGCTTACCTATATCATGGTAATCACTAGAAATAAAGTACATTCTCTAAGTCACATTGAAGGAACATATCAAACATGTCACCAAAACACAATATCCCTTCTTTCAACCCCTTGTTGGAACAGAAGGATATGACGAGCCTTTATTTTCGAATTTCAAGGAGTGCACAACCAATGTACACAAAATTATCCCCTAGTCGTCTGAGATGTAGTGAGGTTTTCTCCCCCTCTGATTAAAGGATGAATTCCCTTTCTTCTAGTTAGACATCAAAATTTGTCATTAAACTATGCTAGAATTTGAATTTTACAACACACATTAAGTAGAACCCTTGTGTAGAACCTTGTTATATGATAGGCGGGAGGTAATCAACAACTAATGTTGTCAAATACCACTTTCTAACCCTACATTATACCATATTATCGTAAGCAACACCTAAAAATATTGTTGAATGATAATTTGAAGTGCTATTGTTTTGAAATTTTAGTGTAGAGTTAGCACATGTTTGGATCTTCTGGTAGATGAGGCTTTAAGGCTTCTTACGCGATTGATGTCAAGGCTTTTTGTTGAGGTGGGGACGGAGAACACGACTTCAAGTGTGTTGAGGGTCGACCAACCAATAATTACATTATAAGCATATTTGTAATCAATGACTAGGAACTTGGTCTTGATTAATTTGGATAGAGAATGAACGCCGACAATCAATCATACTTCAATATAACACCTTTGGATGATCCCTTCATCTATGAATCCTACCAGCTGACCATCATAAGGGTCAGGTCTCGATCATGTAGTTCAAATTTCTCAAATAAATCCTGGAACATGATGTATAGTAGCTATCTAGTCGATAAATAGCCTCTTGACTTATTTGTTGTCCAACCTAGTTGTTATGAACATATGTTTATCATGTCCTCGACAACACCTTCATAATGTCGGTCCCCGAAGGAAATTGGGGAGCAACCCTAGTGGAAGTTGATGGGTGGGCATCATGTTTGGCATCAACATGCATGATCTCTAATAGATACCTCTTCTGAGCAAATCTAATAGTACTACCTACCACGTATAGGTTGATTTTTATTCTCACACTTAAAGATTAATTTTTTAATCTTTGTATAATGATTCTCATCCCACTCACTAAAATCGTATAATTAAAATTTTGAGAGATCAAAAAACCATTTTAACCTAATACTTTCTAGTAGAACAGAACACTGGTGATATGCTAGTTATATAACCGTAGTGTCTATATTAGTTAGCCACACCTGTTTTATCATTGTGACTAATTTACTAAAGTTTAGATATTTGTTTACTTCTATTTTTAAGTGGGTTGCCACAATAAATTAAATATAAAGTGAGGTTAGGTTTGACCTAATACACTATGAACACCCAATTTTATTTGCCCTATATTTACAAAACGAATTATGATATTTTTATGGTTTTATAGAGTCACATAATCATTTTTATCCATTTATGGGCATTATGATAATTTTCTAATTTTATGGACTCGAAAATGATTTTTTTTCCAAAAAAAGGTGCTATCAATTTTTTTAATTTAAATAATTTGTTACCTTACCATATGTTTTTTTGTAAATATTCTTTGACAAATATTTTTATTATAAAAAAATTATATTTTTAGATGTTTCTAGAGCAATGTTATTCTCTTTGATTGCTCTGTTATTAATTAACACTTAGAAAACATTAGGGTTATCAATGGGTTATTTTAATAAATTCAAAATATAATAAATAAGCATTTACTTTTGTTGTCATTTTATTTTAAATAAAAAACCAATATTTAGTACAAACGTTACAAAAGCATTTGATAAATAGAGAAGGAAAAAGAAAAGGTACACTGAATAAGAGAGAGAGATAAGAATAAAATGGGAAAAGAGGGAGGGAAAATATATATTTCAATAAGCATTTCCTTGATTTCAGTGTGAAAATATATTGTTAATGATCTTCTAATTTTTGGCAAAATATTTAGTGTGTTGTCTCAATAATCAGTCATCATGCCAATTACTGAGACAAAATTCTACATCTAATAGCATGAATGATATCCAAGTCGCACGATAAATTATGACCAATAGGAGAATGACATATGTCATTCAATCTACCACCAATAGATGTTGAGTTGTTGCACTATGATTTGCCTCTGAGACTGCCAACCTATACTTCTAACTTTAGTGTGGTGACTTTTCTTTGTCCCTATAGTGTCATTCTACAACATTACTTCATTTTCATCAGAATCAATCTGATTCTACCACATAGACTGCAAGTTTAATTTTTTATTTATCATTTATTAATTAAATGTTTTGTTTAATTTTTATTTGTTTTTATAACTAAAATATTTAAAGCAGTGATAAAAATAATTATTGATAACAGTACAAAATGATTTTCATTTAATTTAAATAAATTTTTTATGAAATAATTGTTAAAAAGATTTTTTTAGAAATTTAATACTGAGGTTATGGATAATATCGTATTTTATTTTCTGCTTCGAGTCGATAAAGAGTTATAGTCATTAGTATTGTCTCTATTACTTATCAAAATGGAAAGTCAATTCATGACTATCGCAATATTTTCTGCTATTAATTTTTTTCAAATGAATTTTTCTACAAAAAAATAAAAGTGTTTCAAATAAAATTTATTGAATTTTAATAAGTTGGTCACGACCCCGTGTTGTATTTTAATTCTTCAACAAAAAATTATAAATGTTTCAAACAAATCATTCAAGTTACTTGATTACAATTATATGTGATTTTTCGCAAACTATTTGGCACAGATGGGTATATGTCGTCTCTAACCATGTCCCAAACCATGTCTCTGTCCAATCACAATGAAGCAAAATTAATAAAGTTATGAATATTTAATTTTGTTTAACTGACGTGGCATAATAGGATTGGTTTGGGACAGGGTTTGAGACAAAGTTTGGGACAGCAGATCCTTGTCCATTTGGCACTAGCCCCAAAGTTGAAAGAGTTTTCAACATTTGCAAACTAATTGTCCCACTATTTTCTGTAGTTTTGTTAATAAATAAATAAAATAAAATAAACACTTATCTTAATTTATAAACATTGATGTATGGACCATAGATGTGGATTGTGAAATGCATGATTAAGCTGATATTCGGGGCTTCCGATAGAGGATAGTTTGCTTAATCTTGTAGACCAGAAAAAATAGTCATAGTCTTTACTAGAACACTAGCTAAAGTTACGAACTGTTGAAAGTAGAGTATAATCCAAGTTTCAAGAGATGGATTAATAGAGGTAGGATGAAGTTTGTTGTAACTTGCTAAAAACAGTAAGCAATTTGAAATTCTGTTAATGTAGTTAACTACCACTTACTATAAATAGTTAAATAGTAAGTCATTGCAATAAGAAAGTATGAACTGCATTCTTTAATCCTCTACTTCTTTCTTGAATCCTTTTTTCTTCTTCTCTCTATTCTGTTAGCATTTCCATGTTCCAACAAATTCTGGTATCAGGAGCTCGAAAGATCCAATAACCTGTGGGTAGGAAGAACTGGTTCTGTGAAGAACAAGGAGCAAGGACAATTCACTGCGTGTGAATCAGTTGGTAAAGGAACACGTAACAGAAGATTAAGGTGGGTGATCTGAGTAGAATTGAAAGAATAACACAGATCAATTGAAGACTCTGAAATGGTAGGAGGAAATGGCACTAATCTTCCCTCAATGGGACTCCCTATTCTCACTGAAAAGAATTGGGATCGTTGGAAGACTCAGATGAAGGTGCTATTCTGTTTTCAAGAAGTGAGTGAAGTGATTGAAGAAGGTCTTCCCCCTCTAAACCCAGATGCCACAAAAACACAGTGGACAATACATAAGGAAGCCAAGAAAAGGGACAACAAAGCCCTATTTCTAATTCACTAGTGTGTGAATGATGTTCACTTTGAGAAAATTCAGAATGCAATCACTTCCAAGGAAACATGGGACATACTGATCAGAAGTCACACAGGAGGAGACAAAATAAAGAAGGAAAAGCTACAATATCTTAGGAGATAATATGAGCTATTACACATGGAAGAAAGTGATAGAATTGGTAAATACTTCACCAAGATTCTGACCATAACTAACCAAATGAAAGGTTATGGAGAATCCATCTCATATCTCATGATAATTGAAAAAATCATGAGATCTTTGCCTCAAAGGTTTGACTTCATAGTAGTAGCCATTGCATAAGCCAAGGATATAGCTACAATGAAGATAGAGGAACTACAAAGTGCCTTCGAAACACATGAACTAAGGCTGTTAGACAGAAATCCAGCCAAGAAATCTGAACAAGCCTTGAAGGCAAGTCACTTCAGGGAAGAGGACAGAAGGAAATATAAGATTTGGAGGAGAAAATAAAGCTTTCATAAAAGAGGACAATTGAATCAAGCCAGATCAACACATGATTGGCCTGAATCCTCAGATAAAGGAGGAAGAACAAAGTTGAATCAGAAGAGATTTGAAAAAAGCAAAGTAGAATGCTACAATTGTCACAAGATGGGCCACTACTCTTATGAATGTGCCAAAGATAAGTCCAAGAATAATTAAGAAGCCTATGCAACACACGAATCAGACTCAGAAGCACTAAATTTAATGGTGACAACCTCAACTGCAGACTCATACACAGAATCCTGGTACTTAGACTCAGGGTGTTCAAACCACATGACAAAACACAAAGAATGGTTGATAGATTTTGACTCAGCAAAGAAGAGCAGAGTAAAGTTTGCAGATGACAACTCATTAGAGGTAGAGGGAGTAGGGAATGTGGTAATCATCAGGGAGAATGGAACCAAGGCAATAATCACAAATTTGTTGTATGTGCCAAAGATGAAATGCAATCTTCTAAGCATATGGCAACTCATAGAAAAAGGGTTCACAGTCCTGATGAAGAATGGGCAACTTGAGCTCTTTGATTCTGAAAACAAACTAATATTCAGAAGCAAGGTGAACAAGAATAGAACATTCCAAGTGAACATAAAGGTTGCTGAGATTCACTGCTTAGCATCTATGGAAATCAGTAATGAGAATTGGCTTTGGCACTCAAGATATGGTCACTTGAATTTCAAGAGCCTACATCATCTAGGAGCAAGGAAATTAGTCTCTGGTATGCCAATCATATCCATACCTGAAAAAACTTGTGAAGTCTGCTTGTTTGGAAAACAAACAAGGAGAACATTCAAATCAGAATTAAAGATGAGGTCTAGAGCAATCCTTGAAGTGGTTCACTCAGATGTATGTGGTCCTTTTGAAACTCCTTCTTTAGCTGGAAACAAATACTTCATAATATTTGTAGATGAGTTTAGCAAGATGACTTGGTTGGATGTAATAAAGGCCAAGAATGATGCCTTTGAGTCCTTTCTGAACTTCAAAGCTCTTGCAGAAAAAGAAAGTGGTAAAAATCTGAAACTTCTAAGAACACATGGAGGAGGAGAATTCACCTCAAATGAATTTGAATCATATTGCAGGAAAAATGGTATAAGGCACGAAATCACTGCACCATATACTCCTAAACATAATGGCTTGGTAGAAAGGAGAAACATAACCATTATGAACATGGCAAGAAGCTTAATCAAAGGAAAGGAACTACCACAAAAACTATAGGCTGAAGTAGTGTCAACATCTGTACATCTCCTAAACAGATGTCCAACCAAGAAGCTTGAAGGAAAGGTACCAATTGAGGTTTGGACAGGAAGAAAACCAGTTGTGAGTCATCTCAAGGTGTTTGGGTCACTAGCCTATATCCACGTACCAGATCAAAGGAGAAAAAAACTTCAAGATAAAAGTGAGACTATGGTCTTTATAGGCTATCACTCAACTGGAGCATACAAACTTTATGATCCAGACAAAGAAAGGGTAGTGATCAGTAGAGATGTGGTGGTCCTAGAACATGAGAAGTGGGACTGGAAACAAAAACAATCAGGCCTAACCAGAATGGTACAGGAAATTAATGAAACTTCAAACAGTGAGCCTATCCAAGAATAATCAACTGAAGAAACTCATGAAAATCCTACAACTCAGAGGTCTCAAAGATCAAGGTCAATGTCAATGTCAAACAGATTCAGAGACTATGAGATACAAATCAATGATGAAGGTGACCTGATACACTTGGCACTCATGGCTGAAGCCAATCCTATCAATGAATCAGAAGCACTAGCACAAAAGGAATGGAAAGAAGCAATGTTAGAAGAGATCAGGTCAATAGAAAGAAATGAAACTTGGGACCTGGTCAAGCTACCAGTGGACAAACACTAGATAGGAGTGAAGTGGATCTTTAAGCAAAAACTTAACCCTGATGGATCAATCTCAAGGTAAAGCTAGATTGGTTGCTAAAGAATTTCTACAAAGGCAAGGAATAGATTACAAAGAAGTATTTGCACTTATGGCCAGAATTGAAACCATAAGAACAATGGTAGCAATTGCAAGTGCAAGAAACTGGGAACTATTTCAGCTAGATGTAAAATCAGCATTCCTACATGGTCCACTCATGGAAGAAGTATATGTGCAACAACCACCAGGCTTCATAATAGAAGGCAAAGAGCATTATGTCTACAAGCTAAAAAAGGCCCTGTATGGACTTAAACAAGCACAAGGGCATGGAATAAGAGGATAGACTCATTTCTATTCAAACTCAACTTCAAAAAATGTCAAGTTGAGCATGGAGTCTATGTGAAGGAAGATGCAGAATGCCAAACTCTAATCATCTGCCTATAAGTAGATGATTTGCTAGTGACAGGATCAAACATTGAAAGAATTGAAGAGTTTAAAAGGGTAATGAAGTCTGAATTCGACATGACTGATCTAGGAAAACTAAACTATTTCCTAGGGATGGAGTTTGCATACACTGAAGAAGGAATAATAATGCATCAAAAGAGATATGCAACTGAAGTACTAAAGAAATTCAACATGAACTCCTGCAATTCAGTTGGTAATCCAATAGAAACAAGCTTAAAATTGTCTGAAGATGAAGAAGGTGATCCAGAGAATGAAACTATGTTCAAGCAAATAGTAGGTTCATTGAGATTCTTGTGTAATAGCAGACCAGACTTGTCCTTTGTGGTTGGCTTGGTGAGCAGATTCATGTGTAAGCCAAAGAAAACTCATCTGCTAGCAGCTAAAAGAGTGATGAGATATATCCAAGGAACAAGTGATCAAGGAATTCTATTTCCATATGGTAGACAAAGATCAGAACTGGAATTGATTGGGTATGCAGATTCTGATTATGGTGGAGACTTGGTAGAGAGGAAGAGCACTTCGGGTTATATGTTCTTACTCAACAATGCCCCCTTCTCACGGTGTTCCTCAAAACAACAAGTTGTTGCTCTTTCTAGTTGTGAAGCAGAGTACATCTCAGGTTGTTTTGCTGCTTGTCAATCTGTGTGGCTCGAGGAGTTGCTAATGGAGATGAAGGTAAAGTTGAAAACCCCTTTACAACTCATAATTGACAATATTTCAGCAATAAGCTTGTCAAGGAATCCAGTGAGTCATGGTGGGAGTAAACACATTGAAGTAAAGTTTCATTACCTTAGAGATTTAGTCAACAAAGAGAAGATTCAAGTGGTGTATTGCAAGACACAAGTGCAATTGGCAGACATACTCACAAAAGCTTTGAAAAGTGATAGGTTTGAAGAGTTAAAAAGAAGAATAGGTGTATTATCTCTTAAAGAACTTGTCTTAAGGAAGAGTGTTGAAAGTGGAGTATAATCCAAGATTTAAGAGATGGATTAATAGAGGTAGGATGAAGTTTGTTGTAACTTGCTAAAAACAGTAAGCAATTTGAAATTCCGTTAAGTCATTGCAATAAGAAAGTATGAACTGCATTCTTTAATCCTCTACTTCTTTCTTGAATCCTTTTTTCTTCTTCTCTCTATTCTGTTAGCATTTCCATGTTCCAACACGAACAAAGTTTTATTACATAAATAAAGTGGAACATCAAATAACAAAATTTAACAATCACCATCTTATTACTAAAAGATCAACTCAACTATGTTTATGGATATGTATTCTAAAGCTTTTTATGTTGCCATCACTGCATTAATTTAGGTTTTAAATTAATGACATAACTATAGCGGCGAGCACAAAATATGAAATAGCACAGGTTTAGAACTCCCAATCCTGCAATGATGAAATAGAAGTTCTCCAATCTTCCCTTATTAATATCATTATCAAGCCAATCATGTTAACCATACTTCATAGTAACACCATGCAGAACGTTGATTATAATGCTGCTCACATAACTAGCAAATGCAACATTGAGGCATAGCAAAGACTTAGCAATACTTCTCATGCCAGTTGGAGACTCTTTGTTGAAAAACTCAGTGTGTCCAACAGTTTGGAACACATGAGAAAGTGCTATGAACATGAATTGAGGAGCTAGCCACATTACTGACAAAGGTGCAACCCCATCAGATGAACTTGAAGAATTGGCCAAGTCCCTTCTCCATATCTCCACCAACCCTACAAACAACATTGATAGAATCCCACAAACATGTCCAAGTCCAATTCTTTGAAGGGTTGTGAGCCCTCCTTCTTTCATTGTTATTTTCTCTATCCCAGGAGCAATGATTTTGTCATAGAGTGGGAGGAATATACCAGTAGTCACAAGTGTTATTGCAGATATTGAGCCAGCAGGTATCTCAAAATTAGTACCAAAGAAGTGCCTATCCATTTTCAAGGCTTGTGATATTGGGAATATTCCTTGTTGTGCTATGGGAATATTAACTATTATTATACTTGTTACCCATATGGGCATGATTTTTAGAAAGCATTTCAGTTCTTCCACTTGTTGCACACTACAAAGTCTCCAAGGATTTCTACTTGATTCATCAATTTTTTCATCCTTTATCACAAGAGCAGCTTTTTTTAAGAACCTATGGAAACAAAAACCAACCAAGTATAAATTTAGCATGACCAACTTAAAGGAGAGGCATATGAAAGAACAATACTTTATACAGGAAACAAGTAAAAGTAAAAATATTTTTTTTCTACTTCTCAAATAATAAAAACAACAAAGGAAGGAAGATCTATGTGCTTTTTCTGGTAGGTGATGCATGTTATTATTCCATCATCTTCAAACACTTGTGATTCTTTCTTCTAAATTTCATCATCTATGTTATTACCCATAGCTCTAACTTCGTCTTTTGTTTTATCATACATTTCTTTAAGTTCATCCTTTCGCTTGCAATCTCTCTCTCCAATCATATATCATTTTCTTTTTTAAAATAATAATTTTGATGAAACTATCAAGTTATATCTCTTACCCATGAGTTTGCTGAAATGCTTGAATGACCATAAAACTGGATAATTTTATCAAAATGATAATTTTAAAGAAGAGAACATTACATGACTGGAGAAAAAAGAATGACAACACAAAAGACGAATTTAGAGGAATGGACGATGATAAAGAGGACGAAATTTAGAGAAAGGAATCCAAGTGGTTGAAGATAATATTATGATATCAGGCAGGTTACTTAGGAGTACGGGTGAACAGGACCCGACCCTATCCGTTCATTCAATTTGGCCCGATCATATCAAGTAGAGTCGGGTCTCTTTGGGTCTAGGGTTTAGGTTTGGGTTCAAAAATTAGACATAGACAATATTTAGTATCGGATAGAGGACAAGCATGACTTACCGTGACCAGTCGCATGGTCACTCATTTATCATGTTTGTATGTGATTCTATTCAATTGTGTATAGAGTAATAACATTTCTTTGCCTGAAAGTATCATTGATTCTATAATTTTTCACTATATATACATGATTAATAATATATATACATATCATTTCATATGTCAAATTACATTACCATAATAATAAGTATAACATTGAGAAGACTTTATCTAAAATATGTATGCATTATACCTAATTGGGTCTAGGATCAGGTTTAAATGTTGTCCTAGTCGATATTTGAGGTCATGTTAGTTTTGGGTCTAGGGTCGGATCCGGATTAAAACGTCTATATCAAGATTTAGGGTCATATAAGGGACAAACATTATTCGGCCCATATTCACCTCTATTTATGAGAAGAAGCACACAATCTGCCTCCCTCTCGGTTAGAATATAGACTTGTGAGGGGAAAAAATTATTATATGATTTGAATTAATGAATAAATATAAACTGTTGGATTTTCATAGAATGAATTATTAATATGTGAAATATGTTTTCTAACTTATTCTTAAAGTTAACCATCCCCTCCATTTTTAAATAGGTCCATTTATAAAATGTTACAAACTTAATAACAAGAAAATCAAAACTAATATAGATTTTATTTTGAACTTATTTAAACATGAAATCCATTTATTAGAACTTAATTAAAAAATCTTGTACTTATAAACTTATAAATTTAGCCCAAAAGTTAGATTTTCCTTTACCTGAACTCATTTGTTAGAGGAAACCTTTGTTGTTCATCATTGTCTAGTAGAGGATCATAAAAAGCTCCATAGTTGTCATCATGATCAGGCAGGTGAAGGTGGCGCTTGTGCTTAGCTGCAACTAACACTTGAGCTATGGTAGAAAATATACTTCCACCAGGTTTAACATTGTGATAAACTTTAATGCCAGCAAAGAAAGCAATAATTGATATTATCATAAACAATCATGGCAACCCAAAACCAAGAGTCCAACTAACAGAATCTTGAATATAAACTAGTAGAGTTTGGTTAATCAACAAGATCAATGTTGGTGTGGTGTAATATATATTGTAGAAACTTCTACTTCCTTGTCTTCCTTCAACAGTGGTCATATCAAATTGGTCAATTGCAAAGGGTATGCTACATGGTCTAATTCCACCAGTGCCTATGGATAACCATAATAGACCAGAAATTAACAAACTAAGTTGGAAATTTGAGAAGTTATGACATACACCAATTTGTTGCTGCTGAAGTGAACAATGTCTTGGATGAAACTGTGGCACAGCAGCTGTGAGCATTATCATCACAATACCCTAATCAATTTCACAAATAAAGGTTATAATAAGTAGGGATCAAAATCATAAGTTGAAGTGTCAAATCACACAATTCAATGCTTTTCATGGTGTACAACCAGGAATGTCAAATCTCAAACTCGCAAACTCAGTATGCACTTTTTCATGTCATTGAAAAGGAAAGAAAATGATATAAAACGACATTATTTTATGTTTTTAATTTAAATATAAAATTATGACTACAACTATATTATTTTGGTGAGTGGGTAAAAAATTTCCACTTTTAAAAATACATATATGTGCACATGTGTAGAAAACATGTCACATCACTGATTATGTTACAGGTTACAAACACAGATTATCAAAGGCATTAAAGTGAATAAATTTTGAAAAGTATAAATTAAATGGTGATTTAAATTTATTAGGTATTAATTTGTGGTGTAATATAATATTAAGGACCTCAATTTTTATATCATTTTGAACCTATGAAGACATGGTTTCAAATAATCCTCTCCATTTTCAACCAAAATTCATAAATTTATTTCGTCAGGTTTAATGGAAATTTCTACAAAAGTCTATTAACAATTTGAAACTATATTATTTACAAATTAATTTTAAACTACAAATAATGAAAAACCACCTTATAGGACTAACTTTAAAATAAAAATTGTGAAGAAGATCTTTGCTCCTGACCTTGGCATGGTTTTGATGAAGACACTAACATCACCAAAAAGAAGAAAAGGAAGAATACTTATGAAGACAAAGAAGAATAAAGCTTCAAGAAAAAATAGATTAAGTCTCTATAGGTACTTCTATCCTAAAACTCCTTGGTATGCAAAGTAGTAATGCTCAAACCATTTTTAAAGAATAATGAAACACTTTAAAAATACTTCAAACATTTTTTGAAATAATGTGAAACGGGTTACTTCATTCAAGTAACAAGTTACATGTGAGAGAAAAATAGTTATCCAACTTAAAACTGTTCAGAGTAATCCATTACTGTCTTTGAGTAACAGATTACCAGTTTTACAAAAGTTGAGTAACCGATTACCCAAATCGTGTAATCGATTACTCTAATTCGTTTTTAAATAATTAGTGGACAATATGTTTGGGTAATCGATTACCCAATGTAAGTAATCGATTACTGAAGACTGTTACATGAGATTTCAGATTTCAAAACGAAATGTTTTCACTCCAAATGAAATCTCTTCACTTCAAACAACTCCTACACTTTCAGAAAGGCACCATGGGTGTTTGGAAAGTCTATATAAAGACTCTAACTCTCACAACATAAATACGCAACTTTTATATAACTCTCATACTACTCTGAAAAATTCTCTCACTATTTTTCTGCACTTTTGCACTA
>NW_017719579.1:0-1480 GCF_001865875.1 Lupinus angustifolius
TGGATTGCAAGTGTTATAATATTTCATACTTGTAAAGGCAATCCAAAGCTATTATTGAAATTCTTCATTCATTGCAATAAACTTTCTTTCACAGGGTGTAAATAGAAAGGGGATAGAGTAACTTGGAAAAGTATTTTCTAAGGGTATACATTGTGAAGAAGATCTTTGCTCCTGACCTTGGCACGGTTTTGATGAAGACACCAACATCACCAAAAAGAAGAAAAGGAAGAATACTTATGAAGATAAAAGAAGAACAAAACTTCAAGAAGATTAGATTAAGTCTCTATAGGTACTTCTATCCTAAAACTCTTACTTATGCAAAGTAGTAATGCTCAAACTATTTTTTAAAGAATAAATGAAACACTTTAGAAATACTTAAAACATTTTTTGAGATGATGTGTAATGGGTTACTTCATTCAAGTAACAAGTTACATGTGTGAGAAAAAGAGTTATCCAACTTAAAACTGATCAGAGTAATCCATTACTGTATTTAAGTAACAGATTACTGTATTTGAGTAACAGATTACTGAGTAAAAGGTTACTCAAATTGCTGTAATCGATTACTATAAGTGAATTTTAAATTCACTGTGGACAGAACATTTGGGTAATTGATTACTCAATGCTGTAATCGATTACTTGTTACATCAGTTTTTCAGATTTGAAACTCAAGAGTTTTCATCCCAAACGAAATGCCTTCATTCCAAACAATTTCTACTATTTCATAAAGGCATAATGGTTGATTGTAAAGCCTATTTAAAGGCATTAGAACTTATAATGAAATGAACTCTTTGAACAACTCTTTCACACTTTTCTCACAACTTTCTTACACTTTTCTGAAATAATTTTCTACACTTCTAAGCAACTTGAACTCAAACTTTCAAAGCTATTTTTCTGAGTTGCATGAAGTAAAGTGTTTCAAAGTTTTATAAACATAAAGATCATTATTACTAAGCATATAAAGAGAGTTGACTAGATTTCAAGTGATATAATATTTCATACTTGTAAAGGCAATCCAAAGCCATTGTTGTAATTCTTCATTCATTGCAAACAATCTTTCTTTCACATGGTGTGAATAGAAATGGGATAGAGTGACTTGGAAAAGTGTTTTTCCAAGGTATAAATATTAGTGAGTGTGTAATGTACAGAGAGATCTCGGGGTGAGATATTGTAATTACAACTCTTAATATTTAGTGGGAAATCTCTTGTGCTGCAATAGTACTGGACGTATACTTCGGTGGACAAGAAGGTGAACCAGTATAAAATACTTGTGTACTCTCCTTTCCCTTTCCTCTTTACTTTATACTTGTTTATTTTTCTGCAATATTATCCGCTGCACATTAACTCTTACATTTTGCAGAAAAAGTTACTATAATTTTAAGTCAACTAATTCACCCCCTCTTAGTTGCAATTCTATTCTTACAATTGGCACCAGAGCTATATTTGAATAAGATACTCTCAAGTCTGATCCTATATCAAGATG
>NW_017719580.1:0-643 GCF_001865875.1 Lupinus angustifolius
GAATGTCTTAGGAAAAACAATCGTGGGAAGCACTATAAAGTTTTATGAAGATAGTGTCCATATTAATCCTATTTTTAAAATAAAATCTTGGACACATAAACATCTACCCACGTGTTCTTACTGTGATAAAATTGGTCATACACCTAACACTTGTCATATTAGAAAATATGGTGTGTCATCTGGCCGATACAAATGGATAGAAAAAGGTGTTAACCCCGCATGACCCAAATCAAATTGGGTACTATAAAATCCTGTTAACTTGTTTTGCAGGAAAATTCAAAACACATGATGGGCGATAAAAGTAAATTCTTTGTTCTTACTCCAAGGGACAAAGGATATGTCACATATGGTGACAACAACAAGGGAAGAATTCTTGGAGTTGGTAGAATTGGAGAGCCACCATCAACAACTACAGAAGATGTACTATATGTTGAAGGACTTAAACATAACCTTCTAAGCATAAGTCAATTATGCGACAAAGGATTACATGTGGCGTTCTACCCAGATAAATGCATCATTGAAAGTAAGGATAATTCTAAACTTATCGGTAAGAGAATAAATAATATTTATATGATTGACATGAATTCTGCCTTACCTATAACATGTTTAGTAGCAAATGATAATCATGATGCATGGCTTTGGC
>NW_017719581.1:0-3823 GCF_001865875.1 Lupinus angustifolius
ATGGAACATTTGAATAAACTTATTAAGAAAGATTTAGTTGTCGGTTTACCCAAAATGAAGTTTGTTAAAGACAAACTATGTAGTGCTTGTCAAATAGGTAAACAAACAAAAACTTCTTTCAAACCAAAGTACATGGTTTCTTCTGATATACCATTACAACTACTTCATATGGATTTATTTGGTCGCTCAAGGACAAAAAGTTTTGGTGGAAATTACTTTGCTCTTGTTATAATGGACGATTTTTCTAGATATACCTGGACTCTGTTCTTAGTACATAAGAATGAGACATTCAACGCCTTTAGAATTTATGCTAAAAGAGTTCCAAATGAAAAATCTCTTGCTATACGAAGTGGTCATGGGGGAGAATTTCAAAACTCCTCTTTTGAGGAATTCTGTGATGATCTTGGGATCAACCACAATTTTTCTGCTCCTAGAACACCTCAACAAAATGGTGTTTTAGAGAGAAAGAATCGATCTTTAGAAGAACTGGCTCGAACAATGTTAAATGAAACTAACCTCCCAAAATACTTTTGGGCTTATGCAGTTAGCACTGCTTGTTATGTTTCGAATCGAGTTCTTATAAGACCTATTCTTAAGAAAACCCCCTATGAACTCTTCAAAGGTAAAAAACCTAACATTTCTCATCTACACGTTTTTGGTTGTAAATGTTTTGTTCTGAACAATGGTAAGGATAACTTGGGCAAGTTTGATGCAAAAGCTGATGAAGGGATTTTCCTTGGCTATTCTCTCACGAGTAAAGCATATAGAGTCTTTAATAAAAGAACTCTAGCCATGGAAGAATCTGTTCATATAACTTTTGATGAAACCTGTCGCGCCCCAATTTTCGGCTGCACGACTTTGTTTAGAGTCGCCACTACATTTTATAGTTAAAAATGTAGAAAAATCTTTTAAGCCTAATTACTTGGGCTTTTGGATTTTTGATATCCAAGTCCGGGAGTCGGTTACTAAATTTTATTATTATTATTACTAAATTTTATGATTAAAATATATAATTTTTATTATTATTATTACTAAATTTTATGATTAATTAATCAATTATTAAGAAGAAAAATAGTTTTTTATTATTATGCCTGACAAGATTGACCCCGATCCTACATATCCCTTTTAAGGGAATCAAGGCTTACATAGTTCTTTAAGTAGAAAATGGTTTATTGGTTGAATGTATTTTAATTAAATAAAATATATTTTTTTACTCAAAAATATATATTTTGTAAGTTTTGTTTGTTATTGAAAAGAGTTTTGATTTGGTTAATTTTTTCTATTTTAATTTAAAAAATAAAGTTTAATCGAATTTGAGATTTAATCGATTTAAAAGAAGCGGCGTAGCGCGACCTTTCTAAGATGATTTGAGAAGAAAGAGGCCTTCGGGGCGACCTTCTCTCCATCTTTGATTAATTTCGAAAATTATATCAAAAGCATTTACAAAGATTTTCATGTGATTTTATTAATAATTTTTATTGTCATAGTAAAATGTTCTAATTATTGATAACTTTTAATTATTTATAGAAAATAAAAAATAATTAATTGCTTAAAAAAAATCATAAAATTTTTTGTTAATATTATCTATATTAAAGGGATTTTTATTCTTTTTTTTGTTATTACTATTATCCATAAATAAATTTAATTTTTTTATTTTTTATTTAAAAATGATTTAGTATTTTCTCTTACTGTCACAAAAAATATAATATAATTTTGTTGGTAAAATTTAATTTTTGTTGCCTAAAAAAAGGAACTAAATTGCCTAGAATAAAAAAAAATTCCTACCTGGATGAGTTTTGTTCCAATGCGGAAGGGAATAATGCACCCGGACACGTGTCGTCCTAGTATTAGCTGGAGAATAATGCACAAAAGACTTCGCGACGTGCCAGTCTTTGGTTGGACAAGGCTGAAGGTGCACCGTGCTTTTGATGCACCCGCACACACTGGAATAGAGGTTTTAGAGGCGTTGATCAGGTGTGAGCACGACTACGCGAGTCACGTGTACCCGCGTGTGTGGCGCAATGTGATTGGATGGATGAGAAGGTGCACTGTGTCTAATTTACACCTGGTTGCACCAGATTATACCTCATTAATGAGGTGCTCTGTTCCTGTGTGGCGCACTCACGTGAAGTGTGATAAGCCCGCCGACGTTGCGCGATCTGAGGCGTCTATCACGTGGTCAACTAGGCGGTCTGCGCATCAAACGGTGGAGAACATAGGCGCTTATTGCTCAGGCTAAGACCAGCTATACTAGATCGCTTTCTCCTTTGTCTAGTGTTTCTCTCTTTTTCTCTCTAGCAGTGTTCTTTTTTGTTGAGATTTTCTACCAAACTAACCTATTTATAGAGAAAATTAACCCTAACCTAATCCTAAAAAATTGCTAACAAAATTAATTCCCCCTAACCTATAATCCCATATTAGTAGGCACTCACCAAGTCAGATTTGACTTGGTGTTTTATTATTTTTTTTTAATTCATTATATTTTATCTTTTCATTTAATAAAAGACAATTTAAATTAGTTTATGTATTTATTTATTTTTATATCCGAATTAATTCACAAAAAATAAATAAAAATATTTTTGAATATTTCTAAATTACTTTAAAATTATATTTTCGAAAAAATAAAATAAAAAATTATTTTATTGTTTATTTGGAATTTAAAAGGGATATTTAGAATATGTCACTTATCTTATTTATTTATAAATTCAAAATTAATTATAAAAATTAATAAAAAATATTTTTAATTATCTTTTATTTATTTTATAATAAAATTCGAAATAATAAAAATTAAATAATAATATAATGTTTATCCTTTTTTTAGAAAAAATGATTATATGTTTTTTTTAGGGTCTATTTTAATTTAATTTTTTTTCTTATTTTTGAATTTTTGAATTTTTGGTTAACCCAATCACCTAGATTTAGGAACCTTATCAACATAAATTTATTTTGTTTTGTTATATGTTTTTATTTTTTATTTTTGAAAATGAAGCTTCTAAAAGGATATTATCACTAACTTAAATTTAATTAATTTAATAATTTCAAAAATGATTATAAAAATGTCACAAAAATAGTTTAATTATTTTTATTCATTAAATATTAAAATTTCTGAAAATACAAAAATAAATAAATTTTATTATTTTTTTTAAAAATGTTTTGGGTCTTTTCTGGGTCGGACAAAATTGGGTGTTTACAAAACCAATCATATTTTAAAAGATGTGATATCATGTGATAAAGACGACTTGCCAAGTTTCTCTGCCAAATAAAATTCTATTGTTGATGTTACAACTAAACTTGATGAATTGAGAAAAAATGATAATCTATCTTTCTCAAGAAGAGCATATTCACTCAGATCTACCAAAAGAATGGAGAGCTCATCGAAATCATCCTATCGACAACATCATCAGTGATATAAGTAAAGGTATAACAACTCGTAGAATGCTTGATACTTGTCTAAACATGGCCTTCGTCTCTCAGATAGAACCCTCCAAGATTGATGATGCAATCGAGGATGAACACTGGATTCTTGTTATGCAAGAAGAATTAAACCAGTTTGAGAGGAACAAAGTTTGGGAACTTGTTCCTAGATCGAAAAATAGGCATGTAATTGGAAATCGTTGGGTCTTTAGAAATAAATCTGATGAAAATGATGTTATCATTAGAAATAAAGCCAGACTAGTAGCCCAAGGATACAATCAGGAAGAAGGTGTTGACTTTGATGAAACCTTCGCTCCAGTTGCTAGACTTGAAGCTATTAGGCTATTACTTGCATATGCTTATTCTCTTAATTTTCAGTTATATCAAATGAATGTCAAGAGCGCCTTTC
>NW_017719582.1:0-28804 GCF_001865875.1 Lupinus angustifolius
TTTCTGTGTGCACGTTATCAGTCTAAACCAAAAGAATCACATTTAGTTGTTGTTAAGAGAATTATGAAATATCTAAAAGGTATAACTGAAGTTAGACTGTGGTATCCAAAAGGAAGTATATGTGAATTGGTTGGATATTCGGATTTAGATTTTGCCAGATGTAAATCTGAAAGGAAAAGTACAAGTGGTACTTGTCACATTTTAGGCTATGCTTTAGTTTCTTGGTCTTGCAAGAAACAAGCATGTGTTTCACTAAGCACTGTTGAGGCTAAATATATAGCAGCAGGTAGTTGTTGTGCCCAAGTTTTGTGGCATAAGCAACAATTACGAGATTATGGCTTAGACTTAGGTTGCACTCCACTGAAATGTGATAATACTAGTACTATAAACCTTACAAAGAATCCCATTATGCATTCTAGAACCAAACACATAGATATAAGACATCACTTCCTAAGGAACCATTTTCAAAAGAAAGATGTATCTGCAGAATTTGTTGATACTCATAACCAACTTGCAGACAATTTTCACTAAACCCTTGGCAAAGAAAACTTTTTACAAAATTATACTTGAATTAGGCATTCTTGATGAAGCTTACCTGACTTAAACATGCTTATATGATTATATGTTTGCTTCATTATTATTATCTCATGCCTACTTGATCTTAAATATATTTATTTGTGTTCAAAAACTTAAATTTTTGGGTTAAAAATCATTTTTATAGCTTAATTTTGCCTAAAAATAAGTTTTTCTATGATAAGTAATCGATTACACTGGAGAGTAACCGATTACAGGGTTAAACAGCGTGTTTCAGTAACCGATTACCCAAAGTGAGGAATCGATTACTCAAAGCTGCTGTTTGAAAATTTTAAAAATTTATTTTTGAGTAATCGATTACTCAAAATGAGAACCCGATTACTCTGTGCCGTTATATATGAAATTTCTGCAATTTTTAACATTTTCAAAACTCATCTTCGTCACTCAACTCGTGTTCTCTTCTTCTCAAAGCCTCCCAACCTCTAAAAACCTTATTTTTGATCCATTTTGGGTGATTCTTGTGTCCATTCTTATCACGTTTTCCATTCTAAACACTTCTAACCAAACATTTTCGTGATTAGTGGCTTGAATAAAAAAACTCAAATTCTCGAAAAACCCAAAAACCTAAAATCTCAAATTCATGGCTTCCTCTTTTAAATCAAAGAAACAACGCTCCAATACCACTCAAAGGAGTCAAGGAACAACAGCTTTGGAATGCAACCCTTTGGACTTGACAAGGCTTCTTGCTAATGATGAGCAACACAAGATATTTGAGAAACACTTCGATGGTCGCGCCATTTTTACTCCTAAATATGGTAATGTTGATAATTTTGAGTTTGAAGATTTTCTTTTCCCTTACCTCTTACGTCAGCAAAACCTTTTTAACTTCTGTTGTGAAACAAACGACATTTATCCCGAACTTGTGCGAGTATTTTATTGTAACATGAACTTTCGGAAAAATAGTCTTACATACAATGTCAAAGGAAAAGACATTGTTTTAGATCTAAAAACTTTCAGTTCATTGTTATGTAACACACCCTATCAAGGTAACATAACAGGTTTCGACCTTGTATGTGAATCGGATAATCATGATCGAAAGGATTTTTATCATTCGTTATGTCGACTTTCGAAAAGGGAAATAGAAATGCGTAAGCAACAAGGCTTTGGAGAGACTGTCAAACACCGAGACATCCTATCAGCTGGATATCTCAAACTAGAAGAACGTTTGATTCATTATTTTTTGAGCTATGTCATAATACCAAAATTTTCAAATCATTCTCAAATAAGTGACATAGAACTCCAATTGACGTATGCCATAAAGTTTAACATCAAAATCAATTGGCCTCTGATGATAATGAGACAAATGTGGACCGTTAGAGGTACTCAAAGCCCTTTGCCATATGTGATCTTTATAACCAAAATTCTTTAGCATTTCAGAGTTTCTATGACCGGTAAAACAAAGATGCCTCTGAATCTTCGAGAAAGCCACATTGATGTGGATGTGATCCACAAAATGGGTTTTACCAAAGACCTTCGAGCCCGCACTTATACTCATAGAACCGACAAGCGGACTACTGATGCTGAACCATCTAAACCTGAAGCTCATAACCCTTCACAACCATCTGAGTTTCATGCTCAATCGTCCTCATCTGCTGCCATGCCCTCAAACCAAATGATTATGAATGAGTTGGTTTCTCTCTGAGGCTACATCACTAACCTGATGGATGCTCTCGACTCTCATAATCAACAAATCCGATATGAACTTCATTGTCTCTCCTCTATGATGGACAACATGGATATAGATGAAGATAACTCGGAGCCTAAATCTTAGTATATCTATTAGGATTTTCTGGTTATTCTACTTTAAAATCTCGGACAAATTGTTACCTAGTTGCTGTTTGTTTTAAGTTATTGCTGCATACTTCTGGACAAATTACATTATGATGTTTCATGCTTTATTATTCCATTCCTGATATTTTGATTGAAACATCTTATCTAGTCACTACATTAATTTTTATATCTATTGTGCTATACATCATGTATGCTATATATGCTATATATCTTGTGCTGGACTCTTGGCTTTTCTACTTTTTGATGAAGTCAAAAGGGGGAGAAAAGTTGGGAGAGTGTATTTTCTGTCAAACTTTATTCCAGACACTTAACTCCAAATGAAAGGGGGAGCACACAAGATAGGGGGAGCATACTCAAGACAAGTCAAGATATATCATAAAGTATGTTATTCTCAAAAAATTCAGAAAACTACACTGTCAAGAAGATATTGGTTTGGCATCATCAAAAAGGGGGACATTGTGAAGAAGATCTTTGCTCCTGACCTTGGCACAGTTTTGATGAAGACACCAACATCACCAAAAAGAAGAAAATGAAGAATACTTATGAAGACAAAGAAGAATAAAGCTTCAAGAAAAATTAGATTAAGTCTCTATAGGTACTTCTATCCTAAAACTCCTTGTTATGCAAAGTAGTAATGCTCAAACCATTTTCAAAGAATAATGAAACACTTTAAAAATACTTCAAACATTTTTTTTAAATAATGTGAAACAGGTTACTTCATTCAAGTAGCAAGTTACATGTGAGAGAAAAAGAGTTATCCAACTTAAAACTGCATTTGAGTAACAGATTACCAGTTTTACAAAAGTTGAGTAACCGATTACCCAAATGGTGTAATCGATTACTCTGATTCGTTTTTAAATAATTAGTGGACAATATGTTTGGGTAATCGATTACCCAATGTAAGTAATCGATTACTGAAGACTCTGACATGAGATTTCAGATTTCAAAATGAAATGTTTTCACTCCAAATGAAATCTCTTCACCTCAAACAACTCCTACACTTTCAGAAAGGCACCATGGGTGTTTGGAAAGTCTATATAAAGACTCTAACTCTCACAACATAAATACGCAACTTTTATATAACTCTCATACTACTCTGAAAATTCTCTCACTATTTTTCTGCATTTTTGCACTAAGTTCTTAAACTTTCAAAAGGAGAATTTTTCTGAGTTACTTAAAGTAATTGATTCAAAGTTTTACAAATATATTGAGCATTATTACTAAGTATAAAAAGAGAGTTGATTGGATTGCAAGTGTTATAATATTTCATACTTGTAAAGGCAATCCAAAGCCATTATTGAAATTCTTCATTCATTTCATTAAACTTTCTTTCACAGGGTGTGAATAGAAAGGGGATAAAGTAACTTGTAAAAGTATTTTCCAAAGGTATAAATATTAGTGAGTGGGTAATGTACTTAGAGATCTCGGGGTGAGACTTTGTAATTACTACTCATAATATTTAGTGGAAAATCTCCTTGTGTTGCAAGAGTACTAGACGTAGCCTTCGGTGGACAAGAAGGTGAACCAGTATAAAATACTTGTGTACTCTCCTTTCCCTTTCCTATTTAATTTATAGTTGTTTATTTTTTGCAATATTATCTGCTGCACATTAACTCTTACATTTTGCAGAAAAAATTACTATAATTTTAAGTCAACTAATTCACCCCACTCTTAGTTGCAATCATGTTCTTACAAAAATAACTTAAATGACATATTTAAAAGAGGAAGAAATCAACTTGAACTTAAAATCATGAGGCAATTTTAGATTTTTCTTAATATTATATATAATATTCTATAGATGTTTTTTTAATATAAATATTTATTATAATTAAGTATTTTTATAGAAATACTTACATTCACAAATATTGTAAATAAATGTTATGTTATCAACCTTTATCTATCACAAGTAACAAAACTATTATATTATAATGTTATATTATAAAGGGACGCAAAAGTATTATATTATAATGGTTGCCCTTTATATATGAAAGATAACAATCCTAATTATTAAATAAATGAGAATAAAATATATTTTTATATCAAGATAAAATATTTCCTCAGCTATTAAAATTGTGTCATATATTCTATTTAATCATTTTTTATAAAAATATATCTAAAAACTAAAAAAAATAGGACACATATCATAATTATGTCAATATTTTAATGGTTAAATAAGATAATTTATCTTTTAATATTAGAACATAATTTATTCTATTTTTTATTTTTATAGGTAAATATTAGTATGTTAGTATTATATTGTGAGTGAGACTTAAACCCACAATTTCCTTCACTTCATATTTTAAATAAGCAAATCAAGAAAAATTAGAATATAGAGAATAACCTCATATATGTGGAGACATTTTATTCACTATACTATAAGTATGACGTACATATATAAATGAATTAAAAACGTACCACCATACTAGCAAAGGATGCAATTCCAATCGTTGTGAGTTTTCCCAAATATGAATCAGCAACAAATGCACCAATGAGAGGTGCAACATTAGATATAGAAGTCCACGTGTTAAAAATGGTTGAAGCAAAAATCTGATCCATATTAAACTCTCTTATCAAATACACCATGAAGTTTGCTTGTATTCCAAACGATGCAAGTCTCTCTGCTGTGTCATTTCCGGCACTCATTTTAGTATAACAATAGTAAGTCTAAACTGTACTTTTTAGGAGTTTCCTTAATTATATTGAGACTATAATTTAACCACATAAATTATATTTTTCTATAATTTTTCTATAATTTTTCATAGCTATAGTAAACATAAAGTAACCACTAATAGGAGTTTATGTAATTTGAAACCTTGGTGTCAACTTCAAAAATTCTAGAAAAATGTATAGACTAATTATAAGTACCTAAAATATAAGGCATTGCCTTCCATCCTGGCTTCTCTGAGTGTGTCTCTAGTTCTAACTCAACCAGGCTTTCTTCATCAAGATCAAGCAAGTTCTTTTGCAGTGATGTCATCGCACTATGGTTTATGCTACAAAAATAATAAAGGGAATACACTCTTTTATAGCTATATCTCTAATGTCAAGTTTTTTCTGGTATGATAGATTAGGTGAAACAATTTTTGTGGGTGGAAAATGTTACAAGCGATGAATCTTTTTCTAGGCTTAGCTTCTTAATAAAAAAATACAGGTAAACAATATCTGAAAAGGAGCCTTAGGATATGGTGTTTTAGCTTATTATATTAATTAAAGCTTATTATGTTAATTAAAGATAATGTAGGATGTTTCCTATGAACTTTTATAATTTTTATGATATGCATAATACTTATTCTGTAAGAACTTGATACTACCAATATACAGATATTAAACATATAATTGATTAATTTTATTTTGTATGAATAATTTATGAATTACACCATTATTTACCTACCATATAAGTTATATAATAATAATAATTATTTTTAGATTAAATATAAAAATTAATATTTTAAGTGTGATAATTTATTACTATATTATTGTTTGAAAATTTAGAGGATAAATTTAGCTTGATGATAAAGTTATTGTTAATGATCATAACATTATCGTTTAAAACCTGACGATAGTCTATTTGTTTCTGGATAAAGATACATACATACCATATAAAGACTTCATTAAATTGGAGCATCATTTAAGTTGCATTTTTTTTATTGTGAATTGAAAATATCAATGGTTCAAATAAGCTAGATTGTATTTGTGTTAAAACATTTTCCTTACTTGAAAAGAAAAAACTCAAGATAGGAACAAGAAGAGCAAAAATTCAAGCTTCATAGAAATAGACGAATAACTCGCTCCATAGGAAATCTGCACAAGAATCTCCACCTTGGCGAATATATAACTCCACCTTGCTCAATGACTAATTCTCTTTAACTGCTCCCCTATAGCGTAGACCTTCTGAGTATCCTTGACGATGTTACCAAGAGCTTAGCTCTCCAAACTTGTAGTGCACCTTCTCGTACCGCCATCAAATGGAACATGCTGCCTACCACCTATTGCTAGAAAGTCTTTCGATATATTGGAACATTTACACAAAATTTCACCAACAATTGTCATCTTCAATACTTAGTCAAACTGAACCTTGGAGCTTCCTTGGAAAGCCTCAACCGCTACCACCATTGTCTACTCCAACAATCCTAGTTCAAAAGAACTATCTTACTCCACCATAAAGAGTATGCCCACAACACACACCTTGCATCAATGCTAACTAATGTCTGTGTCACATTCTTGCATCCAAGCTAATGCCCATTTCACATCTCTGCATCTCTACCAATGCTTGTGTTATAACTTGCATCAAAGCCAACGCCCATGTCACACCCTACATTAAAGTCACCCATCGCCCTTGTGCTTTTGTGGATCTGCTAACAATTAGTATCTTTCAATATGACGTCTCACACATGCCATTACGATATTCTCTTTCTCATCTCCAATGGGAACCTTCTCTCAACATCTAGAGAGATATTGTCAGCATCTAACTCAACACCCCTGTCTCTATCTCCACCTTGATCTTAACCCAATACATGAACTTATAGGGTTCTAGATCAACACATACATCGCCCACACTACAATTTTGCCATGTTTTCTTCTCCTTCAACTCATCTACTCACCTTTGACGCACCTTGTCTAGCCATCATGCATTCACCATATTTAGCCATTATCTGACGTCTAGGTTAAGAGTCATCTACCAATTGACTCTAATACTAATTGTTGGTGCAGCGGAAGTGATCGTTGCGCAGCGTTGGCCACAAACAATCAAATAATGTGCATAGAATAAATAGAAGAGAAGAAACAAGAGAATTTGTTACCGGAGTTCGACCAATTTTGCCTACGTCATCGGGAGAGCTGATCAGCTACCAATATATTATTAGAGAATAAGGATTACAAATCCTAGCACACCCATGGACCCACTTGCCCATGGGATGTTTCTATTTGGTGCTTATATCTGGTGTACATTATAACAAAGGACTTGAGTCCAATATATAACATTGATATTCTACTCTATTATAATGCTAGGCAATGTAGAACTTTATATAATAATATATTTCAAATATCCCTAACATTAACTTCTTCCTTCATTAATTTGTGAGGATCATGCTCCAACTCCAACAATAGCCATAGTCTTTACTGGAACACTAGATAAAGTAGAACACACTAGAGAAACACTTTTGATTCATTTTGATATTCAAGGCAATGAACAAAGCTTTATCACACAATAAAGGTGAACATCAACTACTTAAATTTAACAGTGTACATCCTATTACCATAAAGTCTATTTAGACTATATTTTTGTACATGTATCCTATATCTTTTTATGTTGTTTTCACTCCATCAATTTAGGCTTTTAAATTCGTGACATAACTTTAACGGCGAACACATAACATGAAATAGCCCATATTTAGAACTCCCAATCCGGCAATGATTAAATAGAAGTTCTATGTTTGACATTTTTTTTAAGTTTTTGACACCAAAACACCAATGAACTTTCTCATTAAAAACAATTCCCCTCCCTATCTAAGATGTTAGACACTAGTATATATTCACATATTTATATATATAAAAATATTTATTTAGACATATTGTGTAATTTTATATTCTAACATATTTTAGATATTCTACTTGTTATAGTGTCTAAAATTGGTATAGAAATTAATTTCAAATCAAATATGTCTATATCTAATGAATTTAAATTGGTAAGTAAAGTCAAATCAACAATAAATATATATTTTAAATTATTATGTATATAACAATCCAATATTATAAGAAACAATATTCAATATTTTTCATGTGTATTTTAGGAAAATAATTATGAGTATAATATCTATGCACCATCAATTCAAAATTTTATACATAACTATTATGTCATCCACCGTACATTTGCTTATTTTTTAAGATTCAACAATAATTAAATATGAATAATGAATGATATAATGAGAGTGCATAAAATTCATATACTATGCGTCCATATTTTTTCTCTCAATGATTATAAAGAGAACAAAATAGAAATAACCCATGATCAATTAATCATCCCTTTACAAAGGTGTCTAACACTAACAATCCCTCAAAACCAGAGTTGTGAAAATTGGACTTTACTAACTGGTTCAATAGAAAATTTGGTAAACTAATCCTTATACCCGTATATTACAACATTTGTACTGGTTACGCAATCTACCTAGAGATAACAATGGGATAGACATCACACAACCAATGAACTTTATAAAAATATATTTTCACCTAGTATATTCATACACTATGTCATAATTCGCAATTAACAACGGTCCTTTAACACTACTTTCTAACACAATGCTACTAAATACAATACAGATGATAATTAATAATCTTTTAAATAAGTATTGTTAAACTTGGTAAGTGGATATAGCTTTAACAACGTTTTCTTCAAGAACTGTTGTTATATGTTTGCCTAAAATATTCAACAACATTTGTTTAAGCAAATAATGTTGATTTGAATATATTTAACATCACTTGCTTAAATAAGTATTGTTAAAGTTGACATATCAACGGTGCTCATTACAATAAACGTTGTTAACAGTCACACATTTAACAATGCTTGCTTTAATAAGCGTGGTTAAAAGTCATATGTTCAAAAAATACTTGTTTTAGTTATTACTTAATATGTATTTATAAAATTATTTAATTTTATTTTGAAAGATATAACTCAAGTAAATATTAAATGAAATTAATCCAAATTGTTAATAGAAACTCATATGCTAGTTTTTCATATATAACACAACTAGGTGATACATATATGAAAAATGCAATTGTTTATTACTTCAAAAAAATATTCTAAATCACCAATCAATATTATTAAAATAGAATATTAAGGTATATGATTTGACACAACAAAAACTCATATTTGGTAAGTAAATTATGTTATTTCCCTTCCATTATCATATATTTAACATAATATGACAACTAAATAATTTTAAAGAATTTTGATATTTAACAACATTTTTTTAAGCAAGCGCTATTAATTTGAATTTATTTAACAACACTTGCTTAACTAAGTGATGTTAAAGGTGACATATCAATAACGCTCATAAAATAAGCGTCGTTAAAAATCATATATTCAAAAAGTGTTTGTTTTAGTGAGCGCGAATTTTTGCAGATTTAAAAACAAAACCTCACGCACAATAATATATTTATTATTCAATATTTTATTTCTCTTAATTCTTCTTCTCCTCTTAGTTTATCTCTTCAATCAAGTTATTAGCTTTTGGTTTCTATCTTCGAGTTCAAAGTGAATCATTATCTTATTTTACCTTATTTATTTTTCTTTGATTCATTCTTGTTGTTTGCATTTACATCTACGTTAACTGCTTATTTTATAATATAGAAAATGTCAAGGTTGAAGTTATGTGAAGCTGTTGGTGATTTACCAAATTTGCAATCTTTGTATGTATTTCTTGCATTTGACTATTACTTTTTCATCCATATTTTCAATGTAAATTTTAATTTGATTCTTATGATGTTGAATCTAAACTATATATTTTTGTCTTCTTATTTCTTCAGTTAAGGGAGAGAAGAAATTCATAAATTTGTCCTTTACATCTTCATCATATTCGATCCTTTCATTCCTACATATAATCTTCTAGGTTAATGAATTTGAACTAAAGGAGATAAGTTCATGCAATGGTTTATGAATTGAGTTTCCAGAATGCTATTTATATTGTCAAATCTCTAGTAAATATGTTGGAATTGGGCATACTTATGACATGTTTGATATAATATCTAAGAAATATTGCATTATTTAAAAGTAGACATTTAATAGCGCTTCTTCAGTGAAATGTTTATTTTCTACGGAACTACAAAAATGTTGTTAGTGTCATTGTCATTATCAATGTGTTAATCAGTGCTTCATTTGAGCTAACTTTTTTGTTAATAGTATACAAATAACAAAGTTGTTAATGAAGCTAACCTTCTAGAATAAATTATTGCATGTTTTTATAATGAGTGTAAATATCCACACACTATTAGTTTAAAGATTATATATAATTATTATATCATTGACCATTCATTTGAATTATTTTTAAAAATATGTTAATTATAATTAAATAGAAATAATAAATAATACAATGAAAATGTATAAAGCTTATATACCATCTACATACATTTTTGTTTCTCTTTCATCATTTACTATACGGATGAACTAAAATTGGAATAATAATTAACTCAGAATCAAGAATAAACACATCTATGTAATTGATGAATTAAAGTTGATATAAATATTAATTTCAAACAAAAATAATAATAATATGATCATAATTCTTGTTGTAATTATGTGACTGTTAACCTTTCTTATAAATATAATACCATTGGTATCTTATATTAATACAATTTTATTTATAAAAAAAATGACATGATCATAATTATTGAATTAAAAGTGTTTAACAATATCAATTAAAATTTATTCTCATTAGCTCATATCAGTTATCTGAATCGAACAATGTTATCATGTTCAATCATAAATCTTGTTTATTGATAATATTTTTCTTTAAATCTTTTGTAATCATTTCATAAATGATTTCGTAATATTCTTTTAGAGATTGGATTAACCACAACTTGATATAATCTACTTATTGTGCTTTCTAACGATCCCCTCCATACATGCCAGTCCATCACAGTCGCGATCGAGAGCATATTTGTTGTCTTACATCTTTATATCACTCCATGTGCTAGGAGGTGTGATTGGACAAGAAAATATTTAACAATTACAATTTTAATTTAAATAATTTTTTTCAACCAATCATAGTTTATGGTACATAGAGTGGTACAAAAAGTGAGTCAACAGATGTGCTCCCGTCGTGATTCTTCCATATATTCTACTGTAGGAGTTATTTCAATTTTCTCATTAATGCTTCATTTTAATTGAATCGTATCTTATGTACATTTATCTAACATAATATTATCATATCTATTAGATACTCTTTATTCTCTTGTTAGCATTGTACTATGTAACAGTTGGCTCTAAATAACTAAATGAATTAAAATTAAAAAATTAATCCAAATTAATAATATGATATATATAATCAATAAATTAAAATTGATACAAAAATTAGTCCCATATCAAGAATAAAAGATATGTCCTAAATGATCCATCTTCTGTTTAAATGAAGACCCTCTCTAATACTGAGAGTCCAGTATTGAGTGAGGATTGTGACATGCGTCCTAAAAAAATATTAATTGGTCCAAATTTAATTTAGTTTTAAATAAGATAATCCCATTCTATATATATCCACCTCATGCCCCATAGACCAAATCATAGAGTTGTAATCCCTATACTCTTTATTGGTTACATAGAGAGTGAAACATTATTGTTAAGTGATAATGACAACAAAGAACGATGATGTGAAGCTAATAGGTGCATGGCCAAGTCCATTTGTGTGGAGGGCTAAGGTTGCTCTTAATCTCAAATCAGTGAAGTTTGAGTTTCTTGAAGAAACATTTGCACCAAAAAGCCAACTTCTTCTTGAATCAAACCCTGTTTATAAGAAAATCCCAGTTCTCATTCATGGTGGCAAACCCATTTCTGAGTCTTTGATCATTGTGCAGTATATTGATGAAACTTGGTCTTCTGGTACTTCCATTCTTCCTTCTGATCCTTATGATCGTGCCACTGCTAGGTTCTGGGCTCACTATTTTGATGATAAGGTATAACAATTGATATATATCTTGTGTCAAATTCTCTATTTGTTATATGTTATATTCATATTTCAGATTTGTTTGCTTATTAGTGTTTGGAAATTACCATAATCTCTATTTGATTATTATGGTATACAACTTTGGATTGTACAAATCAAAGTTGCCAAAAAGTATCACACATGGTTTGGTCACAACATTTTTTGTTAAATAAAACTTACACAAGAATGAAGATAAAACCATTGCAAATTTGCCACTTATAATAGACCTGGAAATGTTTTTTGTCCCACTCACAAGAAACCAAATTGTCAACAAAACAAAATCCTCTCTTCCAATGCGCATTCCCCACTCTCACACATTTGAAGGTTTTTTATTTATAAAATTATCATTTTTTTATTTATAAATGGGTCATTCCCACTTTCCATGACTCATTTATTCAATTTCATAAAATTGTCATATTTTTCCAATCAAATTATCATTGATTTTATATATATTAGCATGTACAACACATAGTTGTCTTGGTTTATTTTATTCTTACTAGAAAAATATATTTACATCTTATTTCTTATTCTTATTATCACTAAAATTAAATGTATCAATATCACTGATAATAAACTTAATATTTTCTATTTTTAAAAATAATAATTTATAATCTTATAAATTTTACTTATGTCAATATTAATTATAATAATAATTTTCTAACTAGAAAGATATTAATGAAAATATTAATTTATTATATTAAATGTATTAAATAAAATAGTTAGTTAAGAGATAATCACAATTTTAATTTTAGAGAAAAAATATGATGTAAGTTAAAAATATAAATTATAACAGAGATAATAATTATAGGAAACATGTTTCGAAAAGATATAATAATTAAAAAGTCTAAGAAACAATAGTCATAAAATTACGATACTTTGGAATTACATCACTAAAAATATCATTTTTTTCATTTTATTTTTCTTCAAAATAAATGTAAAAAGGAAAATATCTACTTAGAAATTTTCTTTTTATATATTGATCTAAATATAGATAATATATATAATATTAAAGTATGGTTTAATAGGTATGACAATCATAATATATAATAATAACAACACCCTAAATAAATACAGACCCACAATATATAAATACTACTAATCTAAATATGTCAATATAGTTTAGATATTAAACTATTAAACTATAATATATATTTTTATTGATAATATATAATATATATAAAGAAAGTTATGAAATTAATTTAATAATAAATCAAAATCAAAATCGTTTCATGTTATTTTATTATGACACATTACATGGTATAAGGGTATGATTATAAATTTTACCTAAACTTGTGGTATATACTAGCCACTGAACAATGTAAAGGATAAAAGGTTGTTATAGCATTCTATCGTTACCTTATAGGTACCGTAATTCTTTTTTAAATCAAAGATTTTTTTGTAAGCGATATTTGATAAGAGGAACCAATATTCTCTTTAGTATTAGAGAGGGAGTTCTTTTTAGTGACAAAAATGTTATTTTATTGTATATAAAAGGATAAAAATGTCACGTCTTTCCACTACTGAAAATGATTTCTGCTCTATTAGGAAGGACACCCTCACATAAAGATATTAGATTAATCCCTTACTCATAAAAGAGTGACGACGATACTCTTAATTAGTTATACCAAATATATATTATTCTTATGTGTTGAAAGCAATACTATCCTTAGATGGATGCAAAGACATTTTCTAGTCTCAATACGAAATAATATCATAGAATGGATACTATATGTTTTAATGAAAAACCTATTTGTGCTAAAGATATTTCCTGGTTTATATAGTTACTAGGTGTAACATATTAGTGGATAAAATCATGATTTATCCTCATCTTGTATTATAAAGTAGTTTATACTTTACAATTAATTTCCTTGTTTTGTTTGATTATGTGAATTGCAGTTGTTCCCTGCCATAAGATCCATTACAGGAGCCCAAGGAGAAGAGCAGAAGAAGTTGATAAAAGAGTTGGGAGAAGGAATTGTATTGGTGGAAGATACATTAAAGAAGCTAAGCAATGGAAAGGACTTTTTTGGTGGTGACCAAATTGGTTACTTAGACATTGCATTTGGTAGCATATTTCCTTGGCTTAGGGTGGTAGAGACACTCCATGAAGTCAAATTGGTGGATGAGGCTACCACACCTGGCCTAGTCAATTGGGGTGAAAAGTATCCAAAACATGATGCTGTCAAATATGTTCAGCCTGAGCATGAGAAGCTTGTTGAGTTTGCTAAGTTCTTGATAGCCAGAGCTGCTGCTTCCACTCCTAACTAATTGTTATGAGAAATGTCGCTGAGAATGTTTTGTTGCTTGATTGATGTTAGATTTTGGTAAAATAAAGGACATATTTTACTTAGTTTAAGTATGAATATGATCTTCTTTTGTCATAATGAATTTGAAGTTCTTGTTTGTTTCAAAGATTCTTAGCCAAGCACTGCAATCAATTCATCACCTCGTATATGCACTTTATTCAATAAAAGAATTTATGAGCTTGTAACTTTACTTGTTTCATTAATAATTCCAAGTTCAATTTTCAAAGATTGTCTGAACTGATTTACTATTTTTTAGTTAGTGGTTAGGAAGTTCATAGTGAGTTGAGCTTGAGTTATCTAAGTACGTAACATTGTTTTCTTATTAAGTTGAACTACTGAGCTAAGTAAATTTTCATGATGCTACCTAAAATAAATCATACCCACCTAAGAATTACTTATATCATACAAGAATATGACAAAAACACTTAATTTTACTAATTTATTTTGCATGGAGATTGGAGAATCTATTACCAATAATCCATACAAGAACAAGTTCCATCTTTGAAGTGATGGAATCTAGCACGATCTCTTACAGTTATCTCAACATTATAAATCCTAGAGACTAATTTGATAACCTTATGGCAATCATTACACACCCTAAGATTCTTAAATACTCTTATTGGCATGCCTGGTCTTGAGTTTAATAGCCCAAAAGCTATGGCTAATCTCTCACTATGCACCTTTAGAGTCTTCTCTTTACCATCATTATTCTCATCAACCAAAGGTGCCCCTGAAAAATCAGGCACATACCCTATTGATTCTAGCTTCTTCTCCACTTCATTCATAAAATTATATATACTTTCCCTTTGTGGATGTGTTGTGTCCCCAGCAAAAAATTCATGTGTGGCACCATTTATCTCAATTAAACTACAACCAGGTTCTTTGGTTACACCTTTTTCACTCATTAGTTTTCTAACCAATCCTACATCATTCCACTTATTAGCTGAAGCATAGACTTTTGATAAAAGAACATATGCACCACTACTACTACAAACATTATTCCCTTCTAATTCAAATACATGCTTTGCCATTTCTACACTTAGCTCAATATTCTTCTGTTTCTTGTAACAAGCATCCAAAAGACTCCTCCATATTACAGCATCCGGTTTCACAGGCATTTTTGACACTAATTTCATAGCCTCTTCGATTCGCCCGGCACGGGCGAAAAGATCAATGAGACATCCATAATGCTCTAGTCCTGGTTCAATATTGTACTCCTTAGTCATGATGTTAAAATACATAAGCCCCTCATTAACCATTCCCCTATGGTTACATGCACTTAACAGACCAACAAAAGTGATAGAATTAGGCACAAACCTCTCTATCTTCACCATTCTGGCATAATAGTCCAATGCAGCTTCAGCCTTACCATGTAATGCAAAACCCAAGATTATAGAGTTCCATGAATTTACATCTCTAAAAGGCATGCTTTCAAAGACATCTTGAGCCATTTTCAGTGATCCACATTTGCAATACATATCCACCAAGCATGTATTAACAAAAACATCACTTTGCATATTCTTGTCTAAACACCTTTTCAAAACATAAACATGAGCCCATATTCCCAAAGAAAGAGCACCTAATCCTGCACAAGCACTAGTAACACTTTGCATTGTATAACCATCAGGATGATGCACTTTTTGCATATCTCTAAACAATTGCAAGGCAGTGTCAAACTCTCCAACATTTACATGAGAATCAATCATGATATTCCAAGAAACCTCATTTTTTGTAGACATTTTATGAAATATTTTCTTTGCCAAGTCTAAGCACCCACAAGTAGAGTAAAAATGAATCAAACTGTTACAAATATGAGTATCTGACACAAACCCAAGTTTGAAAACATGTGCATGCACTTGTTTCCCTTCACATAGAGAAAAAATGTATGCACATGCCTTGAGAACAAAAGGGTATGTATAATTATCAGGAGCTACTACACTTCCTTCTTCATTAATCATTGCTTTGTAAAGCTCCATTACCTTGTGTTTGCGGCTTGTGCTTCGCGCATAACCTCTTATGAGAGTATTCCACATGAAGGAATTAGGATTATCATAGTGATGAAAAACTTTAGTGGCATAGTCAAGATTAGTTAGGGATGAATGATGAAGAATTCTGGTATAGAGAAAAAGTGCTTTGGGATGATTTGTGTGAATAGTGCGTAGTGTTTGAGCATGAATTTGCTTGAGGTGAGAGATAAGTATAGTGGGTTGGGTCAACAAGTGGATAAGGTGTGTGTGGTTATTATGGATAAAGGGTTGGTCATGGTTTCTGTTGTTGCTAGTGGTAATGGTTGTGGAGAAAAGCAAAGGAAATGTGCTTGTTGCCATGGCTAAAGCAAATTAGAAAGAATTTTCTTTCAGAATCAATGATATAGAAAGACATGAAGATATGAGTATCCACATTCCACATGAGGATATGATGCAGATATTATTTGAATTCTCATTATATTAATCACAATTTGGTTTGTGAAAGCAGTGTTGTTAGAACCGGACCGGACGGTCCGACCGGTCTGACCGCTGACCGGACTTGAAAACGGCTCTGGTTTGCCGTCTTAACCGAATGAGAGTTGGACCGCTTTGAACCGGAAAAAATCCGGTCTGACCATGTTAAACCCGGTTAGACCGGATTAACCCGGGAAGTAAATCGGACGGCTCACTTAAAAATAAAATAAAATGGGACAATGTTATAAAATTTTGTTTTACTACGGTCCAAAAAAAAGATAAAGAGATATTATTTCAATATAATTATACATAATTATTAATTATATAAAGTTTTACATTTATATATAACTATATATTTATAAATAAAAATTATTAATTATGTGCAAAATCACCCGGTCAGACCGGGCGGTTTAACCGTTTGAACCGGTTAATCCTAATACGGGACCTCTGCCGGTTTGACGTCCGGCTCGGGTTTCACAACATTGTGTGAAAGAAACTGCATAAAGTAACATCATAAAGTGTTAATACTAAATTACCCGATGCCGGAATTTTTAGTGACCAAAACGGTAATTTGCTTAAACAATAACAACAATTAAGTTTTTGTCATGTTATTCATTTTGGTGTTACAAAATAGTTAAATACACTTAATTATATCCTATACAAATGTAATATTTAAGGTAATTTAGAATTGGGAATGAGCATTGGTTAACGAAATTAAATAATAATGTATTTATTATTATCGTAAAGTAATAAACTTAAATTTGTAAGAATACCTGTTATTGTCAAGAATGAAAGAATGGATTATCTTTATTATCATCAAGACACATCCTATATAAGCATATTTCTAAAAGTTGTATTAATAAGAGTTTCTCTATTGGAATACCAATATCATTTTTATTCAGATCCCTCACATTATTTTATAATTTATTACACATCTATATAAATTAAGAACATCTATTTTTTTCCCACAATGATAAAAGTTTTAAAACAAAGCTAGAAACTCTAGCATGCATGATTATGAACACACCACAAAATTGGAGGCAATTGTTCCTACATAATGGACCAGAGTAAATTCCACCAATGGTCGAAAAAGGTTAACATATCAACCAAACTTTAAGAGACTAAATTCATAAGGTCCAAAATTAGCCAATGATCTAGACCGACCCAACATGGCCAACCACGTTCAAAATATAACAAATCGAGTAACTTATGAGATGGTCATCCATGAGTCGCCTTAGGCCCAAACATATGATTGTCAAACAACCTCAACCATGGCATCACTAGACCTTCTTTCAGTGCTTGGTAAGTCCATTTGCATAAGTATAAATATAGGAGGTCATTACACAAATGAAGTATCTTAAACTTCTTATTACCCTCTCTCTAGCTATCTCATGTCATCTATAATTACTAACTTGAACATCAGAGTAATTTTTAAGGTGGTTATCTAAAACTTTTCAAGGCTAGTCCTCACCCTAGTTCAACACAATTCCAGCACTCCAATGGTGATTTTTAACCCAAGTTAGCCTACCTCTAATAGATTAAGACCAACTTCAATATGATTTAGCCAAGGATCACCACGAGGAGAAGCGGAGAATAAGGTCATATCATCATGACTTTGAGGGGAGAATAAGGTTAATGTCATTATTATATTTAAGGGGAGAATAATTTCATATCATCATGACTTTTCTTTTGTTTTTTTGATGCACTCTCCTCTTCAATACTGGAGAGGATACTCACCTTAATAATTATTGAAGAAGCTAGTTCCTTAGCACTTGCTGCCAGTGGAATTTGTAGAAGTATTATAATTATATATGACAATTTGGGCATTGCTAATGGGCCGATATCTTAAATAATAAGGATATTTGAGTATCTTTTAACCCTAAAAGTTTACATAAGTGTAATTTATAATATATACTGAGTCAAATATTTACATCAAATCCTATTATGTGCGCTATTATGTTATTTCAGGTGATTAGAGCCTAAAAGGAGCAAAAGATACCAAATATGATCATAATTATAATCAATATCTTTGGAGATATATATGCAATCACCTAATTCTAAGTATAATCTTTGAAGATAATGATTCAACCGTCTAATTCTAATTAGTATCTTGGAGATAAGGAAAACAATATGGAAGATTAGAATAAATTAGGAGAGTAACTATGGGTTGAAGACATCATGAGTCATCATTGATCACCACTTAGAGGAGAAAATATTAGGACTGGAGACAACCACATGACTATAGCTTCCATGGGAATGAGTAGCTAAATCCTTCTATCTAGGGTTAGATGTAATTATTTGAACTCAATGTATCCAATATGACTATTTAATTGTTCAATATTATAATATTATTTTTCCTTCATTATTCTTATTTTTAATGCTTATTTTGGTTTGACCACCTAATGCATGATATCAGATTTAAAGATGAGTAATGAGAATTTCCATATTTAAACTAGATCTAGAATATATTAACTAGTAACATATTGATGCATAGGAATAGGATTAATTGAGCTAACCATTATAACACCCATATTATTTTGATTAGATGATTAATTTGTCAAGGAATTAAGAATTAGTTTGTTTAGTCATTTGATCTGTATACTCAAGGAATTGATAAACAGATAAGAACTAGTGGTGGAGAAATTATAGGAATAGTCATTCATGAATGTCATTGTTAGATACTAGAGGATAAATAGTGAAATCTAATATGATGTTCTTCATCTCTCAACTTAATATCTTCAAATTACATACATTGACATTAGTTTAATTTTAATACTTTCACTAAATCAAAACCTTTTTTAACCAAAATTTAATTATTTTCTAATTAAAATAATATCAAACAAGTCCTTATGGATTCGAAAATCTTATATATTTGTTTGTGACAACCCATTTGGTTAAAAATAACAACTAATTTGTCAGTTAGTAAAATGTCGTTGTTGTCGGGGACATGCGTCTACATATTTATTATTTTAGCAAATTTTATTATTTTTGGGTATTTTTTATTACTTGTTTATTTCATTTAATTTATTTCTCTTGACTAACTAATTTGTGCGGGTAGTGTTTTTTTACTCTTGTTCTAGCAAGAAGGAAGAATCCGCTAACCCAAAAAAATAAGAAGAATTTTTTTTCTTTCTTATTTCATTTTCATCTCCTATAAGAAGAAGCCTATAACAAAAATCATTGACTCCAAGAAATTATGGGACATAATTGTCCAAGATAACTCACAAGTCACAATAGACCACAAGGAAATGTGAAGTATGTTGAAATAGATCCAGATCTTATTCAACTTTTAAATGCCAACCTATTTGCAGGACTAGACCATGAGGATCCATGTTCTCACTTGGTTATATTCTATGAGCTACGTAGAATGGTTGGAGTCTCGGAGGAAGAAGAAGAGTCATTGTTTTTTAGGTTGTGTACATTCTCCTTAATTGAGAAAGCCAAAGATTGATTATTGAACCAACCATCAAGTAAGGACCAATTGGAACTGGTTGGAGGAGAAGTTTATGAACCGTTTTTCTCACAGACCAAATTCATGGATGCTAAATTAGCAATCTCTGTTTTCTCTCAAGAAGCAAATGAAGCTTTATGTTATGCATGGGAGAGGTACAAATCACTATTAAGGAAGTGCCCTAATCATAGTTTCGATGAGCTAACATAAATCCATATTTTATGAAATGGAATGCAACAACAATACAAAGTAATCATGGATGCTACATCAAGCAGTTCATTGGTGGAAAAGATTTATGAAGAAGCCATAAAAATTATTGAAGCAATGACCACTAGTGATCAACAATGTCAACATGAGAGAGGAGTATTGAAATTGGGCGTTCAATTTGTATTGTTAGCTCAGAAAAAAAGTATTAACTCGACAAATAGAGGAGCTAACAAAGTAGATGACGAACCTTCCAAAACAACTAAGAGGGATGCAAGAATCATCAATCAATTAACAACTTCTGAGATGTAACGTTTGCTTTAGAGACCACCCCACCAACTATTGTGTTCCTCCAATTTCAAATGAGGAGGAAGTGAAATATATGGGAAATCAGCAAATGCAGAATCAACAATGTCAAAGCAAATATCCCATGGGAAGCAACCAACCATACACACAACCATGGGGGCAAGATGCAGAACCTTCAAATAGGCAAATGTCTGACCAACAATATCAACCTCAACAACAGGAAAAAACTACCAAAGTATTACTCTGAACCAATTCATGCAACTCACTATGAAAAATCAAAAGAAAACCAATGCATCTAAAAAATCATAGAGATTCAACTTGGACAATTGGCTAACAAGATTTCAGAAAATCAAATAGGAACATTTAACACCAACACTAAACCAAATTCAAAGGAATATTGCAACATCATCACAAAAACAAGTGGCAAGGTGGTTAACTATGATGGTTTTGATCATATAAAGCATGGGAAAAATATATTGAAAAATAAAAAGCAAGCGAGAAAAAAGAGGAATTGATGGGAGTGAAGAAATCAATGAGTTATGAGAATAAAAAGAGAGAAAGAGAAATAACAATAGTTAGTGATAAAAGAAAAACCAAGAAAGAAGAAGAAAATATGAGGCATAGTTTGGGGCCAAACAGAAGAGAAAAAAATGAGAAGAGAGTCCATATTGACTCATGCTTCAAAAAGTTGGATATCGTACTGATGCGGTATATGCAGTCAAATATTCTGTTGTTCTGACTTATCCAACTTTGTGATCCTTGAGGTCACATGATATGTTAAGCCAATGACATTAAAATAAACGCTTAGTGAGATACATCTCAGTTTTAAAAATATTTTCTTGTTTATTTCATTTTAATGTCTACTGTTAATGTTTTTTGCAGGTTTTTTTTTTGTGTTTTGCATATTTGAGAATGTCACCTAATTGAAGGATGAGAGTTATGAGATACTCTTACTGCTCATATGCTTGGCTTGAGGACAATCCAAATTACTTGGTGAGGATGGATTTCACAGGTTATGATTATGATGTGAGAAAGTTGGCAAACAAGGAGAGGAGCATGACAACAACTAGGCTTCAACACAAATCATTGTGATATCATTTACATTTCAATAATTTAATCTCTCTTATTTATTTTCTATTATTTTTCAATAAATGAACGTATACTTGTAGACTACTCAAATTTTCTACTACAAATTTTTTGTGAATTAACCAACTTGTCAACCTTGTTCTTGTTTTATCAACTAGCATAACCTAGCATGAAAACAAAATAGGATTTTAAGTTGTGAACTTTCAGGTTATAGGTGGTTAAACTTGCTAGTTTTTGCAATCTTTTGTTGTTTGTAAATCTTATGTGGGTAAATAACATGAAGTTGTTTGCTATCAAGAGAGGCATGAAAGGCGAGCATGAGTAGAGAGAGTGTGATACACTGCTACATAAATCTTGTAAGTTTGCAATTTGTTAGCACTGTTAGATATGTTTGAGTCTCTAATCATCTTGATAGATGTGATTCATGGAAATGACCAAGACAATTTTGTCATAAAACACCACTAGGCCAAATATATTGAAAATCCCTGCATGATTTAACATTTGTTTCCCCATTTAGCCTTTCTTTTGAGAAATATAATGAACCCAAGCTTACATATACAAAAAATAAAAAATCACTTGCTTATTGAGTTAAGAGAGTCACCACTTTGAAATATTCAAATCGGAGAGAAATAATCAAAATGGTGTATAATGGTAAAAATGATGAAGAAAGTATTTGTTCCTTCTTCAAAAATAAATAGAAAAATAAAAAACTCCTAAAAATAAGGAGTGCAAAAATTAAGAGGGGATGGAAATTGGTGAAAAAAGAATGACACAAAAATGATTGGAAAATATTTAATGAGTTCAAGTATGGAGAGTGAAAATAAATAAATATCTAGTATTCTCTCTTATTTTCTTAGGAACTTTGATATCTGAAAAATCATACTCTTTGTAGCTCAGACTCATTACAACCTAGAGAAAGACCTTAGTGATCCATGTTAAACATCTACTATTGATTTGATAGGAGATGAGTACCAAATTTGATTTCATGCTAAATTGGTGCAATAACAAAGAGACTCAATTTCCACTTGATGAGAGAAACACATTCCACCTATAATTACATTGAGTGTCAAATTGATGTGATTATTGCCTTTCTTGATCGACTAACAATGAATTACATATAAAGAGCACTTCACTATCACATCATTTATTGATTGCACAAAATAGTATTGGGTACCACACAATTCTTTGAATTGTTTACACTTGAATTTTGTTTTATGAATGCAGGGTGATGAAAGTTGATATTCCTTGAACAATGTTCGACATATTGGGAAGTTTACTGTTAAAAAAAATGGCAAGCACACTTGTTAATTCTTGAGTTGTACTTTTATTTGGGGACACACAATGTTTTAAGTTGGGGAGAGTTGTTAAGTGCAAAAATTACTTTAAATAATGAGGATAATTGAGTACCTTTTAACCCTAAAAGTCTACATGAGTGGAAATTATAATATATATCGAATCAAATATTTACACTAAATCCTATTATGTGCGCTTTTATGTTATTTCAGGTGATTAGATGCTAAAAGGAGAAAAAGCTACCAAATTCTAATCATAATCTCTGAAGATAATGATTCAATCACCTAATTCTAATTAGTATCCTAGAGATAAGGAAAAAGATATGGAAGATTAGAATAAATTAGAAGAGTAGTTATGGGTTGAAGGCATCAGGAGTCATCACTAATCACCATTTAGAAGAGAAAATATTAGGATTGGAGACAACTAGATGGCTATAGATTCCATGAGAATGAGTAGCTAAATCCTTCTGCCTAGTGTCAGATGTAATTATTTGAACTCGATGTGTCCAATATGACTATTTAACTGTCTAATATTATTTCATTGTTTTTCCTTGATTATTCTTATTCTTAATGCTTATGTTGGTTTGACCATGCATGATATCAGGTTTAAAGATGAGTAATGGAAATTTCTATATTTAAACTAGATCTAGAATACATCAACTACTAATGTATTGATGCTTAGGAATGGGATTAATTATTGAACTAGCCCCTCGAACACCCATATTATTATGATTAGATGATTAATTTGCATGGAATTGAGAATTTGTTTGTTTAGTTATTTGATTTGTTTACTCAAGAAATTGATAAATAGATAAGAATTGGTGGTGTGAAAATCGTAGGAATAGTCATATATGATTGTCATTGTTGGATACTAGAGGGAAAATATGGAAATCTAATCTCAGGTTCTTCATCTCTCAACATAATATCTTCAAATCGTTTACTTTTACATTAGTTTAATTTTAATACTTTCACTAAATGGAAACATTTTTCAACCCAAATTTAATTATTTGCTAATTAAAAGAATATCAAGCAAGTCCTTGTGGATTCAACAATCTTATATACTTGTTTGTGACTATGTTTTATATATATATATATATATAAAATCATATTTGGCTCATTAATATATGAAATGTGTTTTAACGTTATCAATTTTTACTATTTATTTGGAGTTTTGAATAGAAACAACAAACAAATCTAAGAAACTAGTCTGCTTAAGAAACATGCCTCTTGTTTAACAGCCTAAGAATTAGAATAAGTATGTCGTTTTATTGTAAAAATAGCAAAATGCCCAAGGGCCTTCTGCATGCCCGTTTGTTCATTTTAAAACAGGTAGGACATGTAATTTTATCTATTAAGCATATGTGGGTGTGCTCGTGCCCACTTAAGTTATGGGGGCATATTGTGGGCACGAGCAATTCTGAATAATGGCATGAAGATACTAGAGCTCTATAGACACTACCAAACTATAGGTTTCCTTGAGTAACTTGTATTTTGATAGCAACCAACAAAGCACTAATATAAATAAGGAAGTATAATTGTTTTGTAAGTGTAAAGTGATAGAGATCCATCAATCTAACTTGTATTTAGATTCAAATGAATGGGTGGAAATCCATCAATCCATATTAATTCATTAAATTATATTTTTAAATTGTTCAATTTATCTATATCTAAACTGAATAGATGGATTTCACTTCATCTATGAACTAAAAGTGTTATATGAAAGAAATAATAATTTTAAAACATTTTTAAAAACATGATATTTTTTGCTAAAACATTTTTAAAAACATGATTTTTTTAATTTTTCTATGCAACACTTTTACAAAATAAAAATTATAGTTTTTAGCCAAAACTTAAACGAGTAATAAACATAAAAGAGTAACTTTCAAGCTTTTAAAGATAAATCTTGTGGTTAAGCTTATACTTATAGTCTTTTAAAGCCTTTAAGTGAGTTCCTAACTAGTGTTGTTAGAAATATTTGATGTATAATGTGGAATCTGTAGATTTGTTTTGCTATTCCTCTCACTCATTATAGTTTTATGGCATATTTACCAAAGTTAAATAACATGATTCATAGATAGTTGAGATATGAAAGTGCAAAGTGTCAAGGATAGCACTAGCATGTCTTTGCATATGTTTTGATGAAGACATGGTTCTAACAAAGCTTGAAGATGGCTCAACAATCAACATGCCTTATGCTAATTTGGTCATATCTAGACTAGGGTGTAAATTGAGTCTATAATCTAAGTAGTCTGGGATGTGTGCCATAGTAAGTGAGTATAGGTTAGGTGAACCTAGGTGCTAGTCTCTTAAGCCATCTTAATTGTCATATCATATCCATGAGACACATCATCTAGTTAATTGTATGTTCATGCATATATCATACATGTTATATGTGCATATTAGGCATAATATAATTGGTAAAACATGTATATATATTGTGCATAACATATGAGAAGTTTACCATTTGAAACATATGCATAAATGTTCTAGTTAATCGATTAATGTGGTAACTTAATCGATTAACTCAACTGTTTTTCTTTTAAATATGTGTTTTCTATTTGAACTAAATTCTATGTCATTCTGTTGCCATGTTAATCGATTAAAGAGAAGCCTTAATCGATTAACTAGTCTGTTATTTGTTATAACTAAAATATGATTTAATTGTTTAACTGTTTTGAAAACGAATGTAACCGCCTATTATCTATGCTATAAATAGAAGGCATTGTTCAGAAAACCATAGCATTGCATTCTATTGTATAGGGCTGTTTAGAGAGCATTTTGCATACGTGTTTTACTGTATTTTTGCAAGAGAGATTGCATGTACTGTTTTTGCATAATTCTGTATCCATTCTTATCTTGCTCACATGCTCATGCATTAGATATTGTTAGAGAGAAATTATCTGTATACTTATATTGATTAACTCATTTGAATCTTGATGGCTTAAGTGGTTAGTAAAAGGGTTAATCTTTGAGTCTTTATCTTGTCATATTTTAAGCATTATTGTGCTTAGTATACCTTCATATTTTAAGCATTATTGTGCTTAGTATACCTTGTTATTTTAAGCATTATTGTGCTTAGTATACCTCCCTATCCTATGATTCCTTGAAATCCATGCATGCTTTTTAAAACATCAAAAACGCTGAAACTGATGCATTTAATCGATTAAGTAAATCAATTAATCGATTACCTAGGCCAAAACTTTTAAAATTGGCATTTTTAACACGGGTTAATTGATTAAGAGATGTTGTTAATCGATTAACGACATTAGTATATCAGAAACAAAAGCATTTCTGGACATTTTTCAAAACCCGATTCATCCCCTTTTCTCTCAAATCTCAGAGGAACAAGTCCAACATCATCCTAAGCTTCATCCTAGCCCTAAACAGAACCACCTCACTGCATTTCTACTCCATAAACCGTGTTCCTCATCTCCTATTTCCAAGCATTTCATTTTCCTCAAATTCAAAACCTTACCCTAGGTTTCCCTCAACCTTTCTCTAAACCTCCATCACGATTCAATGTTTGATTTTTATGGATAGAGGATGTGGAAAGAGAATCAAGGTAGAACTATGGGGACCCATACTACTCATTAATTCTACAAGAAACTCGGTAGCAGAAATTCCAAGGAAGAAAGCCCACGAATATTCGGTTGCAAAAACTTCAATCTTCCGCATGGCTTGTAAGCTCAAGGGGCTGTCCCCTTCTTGGAATTGAATGCTAATATTTACCCTGCTCTAGTTAGGGAGTATTACGCGAATTTTAGATATAAAGATGAGAAATATTAGTCGATGGTAGTTGGAAAGTTGTTCGAAATTAATGAAGAAATCTTTATGAATGTGGGTGGTTTAGTTTTTTCTGGTGCTAGTTTAAGCGATTATGGTTGGGAAAACGACAACTCATTTGACATTGTTGAAATGTATAAGTCGTGTTTGCGTAGACCTCAACTCTATGTCCAAGGCGAATTGACAAAAGTTGGGTCTCTGTCCGTAGAAAACATACTCCTACACTACTGGATTGCCTACATCTTGATTCAGAGAAACACAAATCATGCACAACCTACCGTGAATGATTTGAGGTTTATGTTTGCTGTGAAGGAGAACATCATGATAAAATGGCCTGATGAGATTCCGAAGGTCATGTATAACATCTCAGCCTCTCAATCCATATTACTTTCTTATAGTATCTTCATATCCCGAGTTATTGACTATCTACATATTGATATTTCGGATACTATAATGATGGACTGCACAAACAAGGATCACTTGATTGGTGAGAGCTTAATTCACAAGATGGGCATCTACAAGTATGGCAACACTTGGCAATTTCAAGAGGACTTCAACAATGCTAACCCTGATCCTTCCGGTGAAGATGATCAAGACATGAACCAAGAGCCATTTGCTGCAACTCAGGGGGAGCATTCAGGACATGCATCACAGGAACCTGATTTTGGACAAGCTTATATGGATGCTATGGAACAACATCTCAATTATAGGATGGACCTTCACTTTCAGTCTCTTAAGGATTCATATCATACGGATTTGGAGCATTTTGAGGAACGTCAGAATGCATAATTGACAACCATTACCAATCCTTGCGGAGTTATATTCAGACTGCTACTGATTTTCATAATAGAAGAATGGTTGCGGAGTTCAACAAGCTGAGTGTCTTCATCAAGGGTGGTTGTAGCTCGTCGATTCTTGATAACCAGAATCCTCCATCTCATCCTTAGATAGGAAACCTTAGAGCCTTAGTTTAGTCTTCCTAGCTAATGGACCTAGTTGATCCCTGTTTCCTATTGAGATCTTATGTTTTGTATTGCATTGCTGTTTTTATTTGGATTGTAACAACTCTATATCTACTGCTGAACCGCTGTTTTACATTTTGTGGTAAAATGATTTCGAATTATCGCGTTTATACTTGATTGTTAATTATGTTGCATATAGCACTTAACTGTTTTTGAAATGAATCTTGATCATGATTGGTATATGTGATTATATTGAATGATTGTGCTTATTGCAAACTGCTCAAATATATCTAATGCTTAATCATTTCGTGCTTGATTTGCTTATACATAACCTTTCATGCCATTCAAACTGTTCTATGACTATCTGCTGTCAATTTAATCGATTAACGTCTTTACTTAATTGATTAAATTATGTAAAACTGTGAATTTGTTCAAGCTTCTTACAGCTGGTTAATTAGTTTAAAACTGTTAATTTCTTTATACCAAGTTTAATTGATTAATTACATTCTGTCATAACCAAAATAACTCTCCTAACTTTTGACTAGAATTGAATACATTTATCTTTTTGATAATGTCAAAAGGGGGAGAAACGTTGCTTGTTGTGTTACATACATTTTGCAGGTTGTTGTATAAAGTTTTTTTCAGGTTGTTCTATCAAGCTTCCGTACATAATTTTGCTTACCTACAAGGAAGCAATGCGCTTTAACTTTGTTCTTAGAAAAAGAACCTTAGTCAACCATTCTGCAAAATAATCATCAAGCTTATCCATCAACAATTGAAGAATTTTGATGAAGTGTTTGTCATCATCAAAAAGGGGGAAATTGAAAGTGCAAATTGTCAAGGATAGCACTAGCATGTCTTTGCCTATGTCTTGATGAAGACAAGGTTCTAACAAAGCG
>NW_017719583.1:0-8282 GCF_001865875.1 Lupinus angustifolius
ATAACATATGAGAAGTTTACCATTTGAAACATATGCATAAATGTTCCAGTTAATCGATTAACGTGGTAACTTATCGCTTAACTTAAGTGCTTTTCTTTTAAATATGTGTTTTCTATTTGAACTAAATTCCATGTCATTCTGTTGCCATGTTAATCGATTAAAGAGAAGCCTTAATCGATTAATTAGTTTGTTATTTGTTATAACTGAAATTTGTTTTAACTGTTTAACTGTTTTGCAACGAATGTAACCGCTTATTCTCTATGCTATAAATACAAGGCATTGTTCAGAAAACCATAGCATTGCATTCTATTGTATAGGGCTGTTTAGAGAGCATTTTGCATACGTGTTTTACTGTATTTTTGCAAGAGAGATTGCATGCGTAAGAAGAAAGATTATGTTGTTTTAATTACTGTTATATGCTTGCTGTTTTTGCATAATTCTGTATCTATTCTTATCTTGCTCACTTGCTCATGTATTAGATATTGTTAGAGAGAAATTATCTGTATACTGATATTGATTAACTCATTTGAATCTTGATGGCTTAAGTGGTTAGTAAAAGGGTTAATCATTGATTCTTTATCTTGTCATATTTTAAGCATTATTGTGCTTAGTTTACCTTGTTGTTTAATGTGTTTTTGTGTAGTTTGGATTTGTCTCTTGGTGTGAGATCACCATAGAGATTAAGGTCTTTCACCAAGGCTAGGAGGTCTTGATTTGAGGATAAGAATCTTGGCTGGGGCTAGTTCGCGAGAAAGGTTTTCTCAGAGGCGAAGGGTAGAGTCAAACCAAGGATTTAGAGGTCCTAGATTTCAAGAAGGGAGCGTCCTATGTGCTTGTAATTGAATTGGTATTTGTATCCATATTTCAATATTGTGAAGAAATAAAATCTCCATGATCTAGAAGGGGAGGTCTGAATGTAGTTTGCAGTAAACCGCAAACGAACCAGGATAAAAATCCTTTGTGCACTGTTCTTTCTCTCTTTATCTTCTTTATGTTTCTTGCCATTATAAATTGAATATATAATTGAAAAGTTGGATATTTGTTTACTGCCATATACTTAATAATTGTGCATAAAAATATCTGTATTATATCTGTTCAATTTTGTTTTACTTACTGTGCAAATTGCATGTCTGATCATTCTGTTCTGTGCAATAGTTAATTGATTAAACCTTGATGTTAATTGATTAACTGGACTATTTTCCAACAGTTGGGTTTTGGTTCAAGAAGCGGTGATTGATAACCACTACACGTATTCAACCCCCCTCCCCCTTCTAGGTGTTCCTAGGTTACTGATATCTAACAAGATATCTAATTGAAGGAAGTGCAAGTGAAATAGAATTGGCAAGAAATATTATAACATTGAATACAATTATGTGAAGGCTAATTAGATAAAGATTTTATTCCCAAAGTACAAATGACAAATAAACTTGAAGCCAATGTCTCAAGGCACCAAATTAATGCATATTTTGAAGAGGACACAATTATTATAATGGGTGAGCATCATGTATAATGACCAATAAGAAGATTATCATTCCGAAAATTGTATCCACAAAACAAAGGACTCATTTATAATAAATTTTATATCACAATCCAAATCATTTTGTTGATTTTAGATATGCATCCTCAGAAGCTGCCATATGGATAGTTTTAAAATATGTCCTAGTGGGTAATGAAACAATAAATAATATTGGAGTATTAATTTTTATTAAGTACCATAAAATCATCAAGATTTAAATACATCACTTTCTAATTTCAATTTTTTGATGTAGAGTAAGTTGAAAAGTCTTACAAGTTCCTTCTCATCTAATTTCATTGAGGTTGCATAATAAACATAGGAAAAAACATTTAATACAAAAATGAGGGAATTGCAAAGAAATAAAACCTTATAAATTGACAAAGAGTTCCACGAAGTCAATCATTTGTATATAACAATGTCTCCACATTCTCAGGCAAGATACCACTTTGACACTTGTCAAGCATATGTCCCCCAATGTTGAATGTATATTCTGATGAAACGATTGTGATCAATATAATTAAGATATCTCGTGCCATGAATGAAAGCACATAATATTTGAATTCTAATGATTTCCAATACTCTAATATATCCAATTCTTCCCTATAATCACACGTCTTTTTATCCATTACTTGTTGACCCATATGTTGCATGCTGGAACTCCCCAAACTCGTCCAAACATTTGCATAGGATTTACCGAGGCTTCCTCTCATGGGTTGTGATCCAAATCCAATCTTCACAAGCTGAAACAAATTCAGTTGGCTATTTATGAATCGCCTAATTCCCAAAGTGAATGATATTTGTCTATTGTTTGTATCTTTTACATGAAACCATGAAATCTACTAGTTAGCGAGCACTTTGTTATTTTAAGTCTTTCAATATTTTTTACTTGAAAATATATCATTCATTCATTGCTAACATTCATTACTTGAAACATTAATACATAATTACTATAAGAATTATCAAATTGTACAATCCAAACATCATACTTAAACAACTTAAGACATATTTAAGGGAACAAACATAATAACTGTATAACAATGATATGAATTAACTTCCTTTCTTTGAGATTTGGGAAATTTTGAATTTACAGAAGAAAGTTCAAGGGATGGGAGAGTAAGTGTTTAAAATTGCAGTCGTGATTGCGGTCACAATTGCGGTTAATTGATTGTGGCTACTGTTGGGAGAGTTGTGACTGTTGCGATGTGAATTTTTTGTGATTAAAAAATGTTTCTTCAATTCAATGCAGACGAATATAGCTAAAATATGGATCAATGTGATTATGTTGCAGCCAAATGCGGCCACATCATTGAGATTCATTATCACACCGCAATTACAGTGTGACGCGACTACATTGTTTAGCTAAACTGCAATATTTTGTTCACTTCTCGTGATGTGATCTTGAATTTGAAACAGAGAGATTATATAAGGTACACAACTTCAAATAATTTTTGCTAGATTGTAAGGTATATGCCTTTCCAGTAATTGATTTATTTAGATGGCTAGAGGATTAAACCATTAGTCTTGCACCTACTTCATTCAACACCTTCCCAACCACTTCCTCTTCACCCCATAATGAACTGATTCTAGATGAATTTTCATTAATTCAAACAACTATGCAAGATCACAACTTACCTTAGCATGAGTAGATTCCCAAAAAATCTACATTCAGCATAAATAGTTGTTTTGGATAAAAAATTCCCCTAATGAGAGGGAAGTCTTCGATACCTTGATACTTTATTTACCCTAACTTTTGTTTAGGTCATTTTTTTGGGGTTTCAACCTGCGAGGATCCTTTTATTTTTAGCTTAACTTTTTCTTAGGTCTTCCATTTGAGCAAAAAGGGCTCAAAATGTCGTATGACAACTCATAGGGTTGATCCATGTTGATGAGCCAAAGTTAGCCCAAGAGGCTGTAAAGATGCTCTATAGCATCTTGGCCCGTGGTTCTGACTGAGCCAAGCGTGGACCAGGCCAAGTGCATGAGACATGCCACGGGCCTAGCCAAGGCGCTAAATCTGACCCTGGCACAGAGCCAGGTGCATCAGGCACCAAGCCTAACTGAGGCAATTCTGACCATGACATAAGGATAGGTACATCAGGCACCATGCCTAACCAAGGCATGCCCGCCCGATTTGAGTATCCTGCACACCAAGTGTTGAGCCAGGCGCTGGACCAAAATGATATGGTCAAGAATCTGACCGAGGCGCATGCGCCTAGCTTTCCGCATCAGGCACTGGGCGTAGCCTGACCAAGTCAATCCTAGCCAACATGTTTGGCATGGAACATTTTTAATTCTGTAATAATTGTGTGGGCCAATTTTGACTGACACTTAGTTTCATTTATTTTAGTGTTTCTTTAATAAATATGCCCATAAATAATGCTTAATTCGAAAAATGACTCATGCGACTTAAACTAAGCCTAAAAGTGTAAGCGACACTTTAATGCTTGGACCAACTTTTATTTTTTATGAACCAACGGTACTCTAACTTTGTATTATTTAGTAGGTAAAGAAAGACTATTATGACTGTTGAAGGGGAAATGCTAGTAGGAATGAAGAAGGTGATCCTGAAAGGCTTAAATGGGGAATTAATGGTGCTTTAACACCTTCACCGGACCTTTGTAGCTTAACCCACCTAGGCATAAATCATTCAAGAGTATCCTAAGTAATTTTCAGATATGTGGGAAGAAAGTTGCTCGAGGGAATTTGCCATGTGCTCGTTAGAGGCTTTAAGTGTGCATTAATGGTGCTTAATGGCCATGTTCTAGCTGTTGGAGACTTGGTTTGTTTGACAACATCACACCAATGGCATCCTAGGCCTTTTAACTTATCATAATTCACCATTCTGCCAAGGGAATTTGTAAGAACGAGGTTGCAACTAAGAGGAGAGGGGGGGGGGGTTGAATTAGTTGACTTAAAAATTATGGCCACTTTTTCTGCAAAATCAAGAGTTAACGTGCAGCGGAAAATATATGCAGAAAAATAATCAAGATAAAATGAAAGAGATAAGAGATAAGAGAATACACAATGATTTTTATAATGGTTCACCTTCTAGTCAACCGAAGGCTACGTCCAGTACTCTTGCAGCACAAGTAATAATGCTCTTTGGAAAACTTCGAAACACTTCTAAGCAACTTCAGAAAAATGACTTTGAAAGTTTGAGTGCAAGTTGCAAAAAGTATAGAGAAATAACTTCATATTAAGTTTAAGAGCTTTTGGAAATTGTATAAGAGTTGCGTGTTGTTGTATATTTGTGATGTGAGTGTTAGAGCCTTTATATAGACTTCCCAAACACCTATGGTGCCTTTCTGAAAGTGTAGGAGTTGTTTGAAGTGAAAAGATTTCGTTTGGAATGACAAAATTTCATTTTGAAATATGAAATCTGATGCAATAGCTGACACCCATGGTGCCTAGCTAAAAGTGTAGGAGTTGTTTGAAGTGAAGAGATTTCATTTGGAGTGAGAACATTTCATTTTGAAATCTGAAATTTGATATAACAACTCTCAGTAATCGACTACTGACGGTGGGTAATCGATTACCCAAACTCTCTGTCCACTGTTCTTTTAAAAATGAATTAGAGTAACCGATTACACCAATTTGGGTAATCGGTTACTCAACTTTTTCAAAACTGGTAATTATTACTCAAAGGCAGTAATGGATTACTGTGGACACTTTTAAGTTGGATAACTCTTTTTTGACACACGTAACATGTTACTTAGATGAAGTAACTCGTTACACACTATTTTTGAAAATTGTTTTAAGTATTTCAACTTTCTTTAAAAAATAGTTTGAGCATTACTACTTTGCATATTTAAGAGTTTTAGGATAAAAGTACCTATAGAGACTTAATCTAATTGTCTTGAAGCTTTAATCTTCTTTTTCTTCATGAGTATTCTTCCTTTTCTTCATTTTGGTGATGTTGGTGTCTTCATCAAAACCTTGCCAAGGTCAGGAGCAAAGATCTTCTTCACAATCTCCCCCTTTTGATGATGACAAACAAAGATATTCTTGACAGTGTAATTTTATTAAGAGCAGCATACTTTGAGACATGTTGAAGTTTTGACTTGAGTATGCTCCCCTTATTTTTTGAAGTAATTTGCCTGAAATAATTTTACAGAAAATACACTTCCCCAACTTTTCTCCCCCTTTTGACTTCATCAAAAATTAGAAAAGCAAAGAGATTCCAGCATAATATATATCGCATACATACACTTTATATAATCAATAAAATAACATATACTCATGTATGGATTAAGATATTTATAAGCAAGTATTGCAATACATAAATAAGATGTTTCAAATATGTATCCAAGAATGGAACAATAAAGCACAAAACATCATAAAGTAATTTGTCCAGGAATATGCAGCAATAATTAAAAGCAGTAAATAAGCAGGAAAAAAATTTGTCCGAGATTTGCAAATAATACAACCAGAAAATCCTAACAACAGATATTCTAAGACACAGGCTCCAAATTGTCTTAATCTATATCCATGCTATCTATCCTAGAGGATAGACAATGAAGTTCATATCGGATTTGTTGATTCTGAGAGTCTAGAGCATCCATCCGGTTAGTGATGTAGCCTCGGAGAGAAACCAACTCATCCATAATCATTTGGTTCGTGGGAATGGCAGAAGAAGAGGACGTTTGAGCATGAAACTCAGACGGTTGTAGTTCAGAAGGGTTAGGAGCTTCAAGTTCAGATTGTTCATCAGCAGCAGTCGGCTTGTCGGTTCTATGTTTGTATATGCGGGTTCGAGGGTCTTGGCTGAAACCCATTTTGTGGATCACTTCCACATCAATTTGGCTTTCTCGAAGATTCAGAGGCACCTTTGTTTCACCATTTGTAGAAACACCGAAATGCTGAAGAATGTTGGTTACGAAGATTGCATATGGCAAAGGACTTTGAGTAGCTCTAACATTCCACATTTGTCTCATTATCATTAGAGCCCAATGGATCTTGATGTTAAACTTTAAAGCATACATCAATTGGAGTTCTATGTCACTTATTTGAGAATGATTTGAAAATTTTGGTAAGATGACATAGCTCAAAAAATAATGAAGCAAACGGTCCTCAAGCTTGAGATATCCAGTAGATAGGATGTCTCGGTTTTTTACGGTCTCGCCAAAGCCATGTTGCTTACGCATTTCTATTTCCCTATTTGAAAGTCTACATAAAGAATGATAAAAATCCTTTCGATCATAATTATCCCATTCACACACAAGGTCGAAACCCGTTATGTTACCTTAAGAGGGTATGTTACATAACAATGAACTCAAAGTTTTCAGATCCAAAACAATGTCTTTTCCTCTGACATAGGAAGTAAGACGATTTTTCCGAAAGTTCAAGTTACAGTAAAATACTCGTACAAGTTCTGGATAAATGTCATTTGTCTCACAAAAAAATCAAAAAGGTTTTGTTGATGTAAAAGATAAGGGAAAAGAAAATCTTCAAACTGAAAATTGTCAACATTACCAAATTTTGGAGTAAAAATAATGTGTTCATGGAAGTGTTCTTCAAACACTTTGCGTTGTTCCTCATTAGCTAGAAGTCTTGCTAAATTCATAGGGTTGGACTCTATAGAATTAGTTCCTTGACTCCTTTGAGATGTATTGGTGCGTTGTTTCTTTGATCTAGAAGAAGAAGCCATCGTTTTGGGATTTCGAAATATTAGGTTTTTGGAGATTTAGCGGTTTTTGATTCAAGCCTCTAATCACGAAAGTGAATGGTTAGAAGTGTTTAGAATCAAAAATATGATAGGAACGGTCACAAAAATCACCCAAAACGATTTAGAAATGAAGATCTTAGTAAGAGAGATAGGTATGCTCGAGTGAGAGACTAGTGAGGAAGAAGATGAAGTCTGAAAAATGCAGAAAAACCTATTTATAAGCACAGAGTAATCGATTATGCTATTTTGAGTAATCGGTTACTCAAATTAAAAATTTTAAAATTTTCAAACAGAACCTTTGAGTAATCGGTTACTGACCCTAAAAGAACGTTATTTAAAGTATACTGATGCACCCAAAAAAAAATTTAACCCAAAAATTGAAGTTTTTGAACAAAAATAAATATATTTAAGATCAAGTAGGCATGAGATAATCATAATGAAGCAAACATATAATCATATAAGCATGTTAATATATGCAAGCTTCACCAAGAATGCCTAATTCAAGTCTAATTTTGAAAAAAGGTTGTTTTGCGAAGGGCTTAGTGAAAATGTGTGCAAGTTGGTTATGCGTATCAACAAATTCTACGGATACATCTTTCTTTTGAACATGGTCCCTTAGGAAGTGATGCATTATATCTATGTGTATGGTTCTAGAATGCATAATAGGATTCTTTGTAAGGTTTATAGCACTAGTATTATCACATTTCAGCGGAGTGCAGCCTAAGTCTAAGTCATAATCTTGTAATTGTTGCTTAAGCCACAACACTTGGGCACAACAACTACCTGCTGCTATATATTCAGCCTCGACAATGCTTAGCGCTACACATGCTTGTTTCTTGCAAGACCAAGAGACTAAAAACATTGCCTAAAATGTCACAAGTACCACTTGTACTTTTCCTTTCAGATTTACATCCGGCAAAATCTGAATTCGAATATCCAACCAATTCACATATGCTTCCTTTTGGATACCAAAGTCCAACTTTAGTTGTACCTTTAAGATATTTCATAATTCTCTTAACAACAACTAAGTGTGATTCTTTTGGTTTAGATTGATAGCGTACACTAAACATGATAACAGGTCTATTGACAAGTCTACTAGCA
>NW_017719584.1:0-2990 GCF_001865875.1 Lupinus angustifolius
AAAATAATATCATCTACATAAATTTGAACTAGTAAAGTATGATGATTTATTTTTCTTTATAAATAGAGTAGTGTCGACCTCCTCTTTGGTAAAACCTTTTTCTATCAGAAAAGTTGTTAGACAATCGTACCACGCTCGTGGAGCTTGCTTTAGACCATAAAGGGCTTTCTTTAACTTGTAGACATGAGAAGGATGTTTGTAATCTTCAAAACCAGGAGGTTGTTCTACAAACACTTCTTCTTGAATGTAGTCGTTGAGAAAAGCACTCTTGACATCCATTTGATATAACTGACAATTAAGAGAACAAGCATATGCAAGTAATAGCCTAATAGCTTCAAGTCTAGCAACCAGAGTGAAGGTTTCCTCCAAGTCTATACCTTATTCCTGATTATATCCTTGGGCTACTACTCTAGCTTTATTTCTAACAATAACACCTTTTTCATCAGATTTATTTCTAAAGACCCAATGAGTTCCAATGACATGCGTATTTTTCGGTCTAGGAACAAGTTCCCAAACTTCATTCCTCTCAAACTGGTTTAATTCTTCTTGCATAGCAAGAATCCATTGTTCATCCTCGATTGCATCTTCAATCTTGGTGGATTCTATTTGAGAGACAAAGGTCATGTATAGACAAGCATCAAGCATTCTACGAGTAGTTATACCTTTACTTATATCACTGATGATGTTGTCAATAGGATGATTTCGATGAGTTCTCAATTCTTTTGGTAGATCCGAGTGAATATGCTCTTCTTGAGAAGATAGATTATCATCCATTCTCAATTCCTCAGGACTAGTTGTAATATCAACAATAGAATTTTCTTTAGCAAGGGAACTTGGCAAGTCATCTTCATCACATGATATCACATCTTTTAATACATGACTAGTTTCATCCAAAGTTACATGAACAAATTCTTCCATGGCTAGAGTTCTTTTATTAAAGACTCTATAAGCTTTACTCGTGAGAGAATAGCCAAGGAAAATTCCTTCATCAGTTTTTGCATCAAACTTGCCCAAGTTATCCTTACCATTGTGTAGAACAAAACATTTACAACCAAAAACATGTAGATGAGAAATGTTAGGTTTTCTACCTTTGAAGAGTTCATAGGGGGTTTTCTTAAGAATAGGTCTTATAAGAACTCGATTCGAAACATAACACGCAGTGCTCATCAGCCCATAAGTATTTTGGGAGGTTAGTTTCATTTAACATTGTTCGAGCCACTTCTTCTAAGGACCGATTTTGTTGAGGTGTTCTAGGAGCAGAAAAATTGTGGTTGATCCTAAGATCATCACAGAATTCCCCAAAAGAGGAGTTTTGAAATTCTTCCCCATGATCACTTTGTATAGCAGCGATTTTTAGAGGTTTTTCATTCTGAACTCTTTTAGCATAAATGTTGAAGGCTTTGAATGCCTCATTATTACGAACTAAGAATAGAGTCCAAGTATATCTAAAAAAATCGTCCACTATAACAAGAGCATAATAATTTCCACCAAAATGTTTTGTCCTTGAGGGACCAAATAAATCCATATGAAGTAATTGTAATGGTCTATCGTAAGAAACCATGTGTTCTGGTTTGAAAGAGGTTTTTGTTTGTTTACCCATTTGACAAGCACTACATAGTTTGTCTTTAACAAACTTCATTTTGGGTAAACCAACAACTAAATCTTTCTTAATGAGTTTATTCAAATGTTTCATGTGAATGTGAGCAATTTTTCTATGCCAAAGCCATGCATCATGATTATCATTTGCTACTAAACATGTTATAGGTAAAGCAGACTACATGTCAATCATATATATATTATTTATTCTCTTACCAATAAGTTTAGAATTATTTGAATCCTTACTTTCAATGACGCACTTATCTGGGTAGAATACCACATGAAATCCTTTGTCGCATAATTGACTTATGCTTAGGAGGTTGTGCTTAAGTCCTTCAACATATAGTACACCTTCTATAGTTGTTTAGGGTGGCTTTCCAATTCTACCAAATCCAAGAATTCTTCCCTTGTTGTTGTCACCATATGTGACATATCCTTTGTCCCTTGGAGTAAGGACAAAGAATTTACTTTTATCGCTCGTCGTGTGTTTTAAGCAGCCGCTATCCAAGTACCATAAATTTCAGGCGGCTCTCAAATTTTACTACAACACAAATTAAGATTTGTTAAGTATCCAATATTCTTTGGATTCTAGATGGTTAGTACCTTTCTCAACCCATTTAAATTTTCCTAAGGGTACACCATATTTTCTAATCATGCACGTGTTTGGTGTATGCCCATGAATTTTATAGTATGGACACTTGGTTTCTTGAAACCATGGCTTTTTGAATAGCCAAGACCTCTCTAGTCTTTTGAGTGTCTTTGATCCTTAATCATTTTTTATAAACTTTTACCACTCTTGTTTAGCTTATTAAGTTCAAGACTTAATGTTGATACTTTCTTTTCAAGAGTGATGCAGTTTTGACAAGAGGATGATGAAGGTTTGTTTCTAAATGCATCTAATTCAGACTTTTCTTTTAGAAACAGTTTTGTTAATTTGACATATTCATCATGCAAGTCATTAAATGCAGATTGAAGTTCAGAAGAAGATAATAGATTATAGTCGTTTACCTCTTCATCATAGAATGATGAGATGCCATAAGTGATAGATGTGCTTGCTCCAGGCCATAAGGACAAATTTTTGTTTCACCTTTAGCATGCTCGAAATAATATCGTTTAGTTTTGAGTAGACCTTGATATTATAATAGACACATAATAGAGTTTAGGGCGAACATACTCAAGTCAAAACTTCAACATATCTCAAAGTATGCTACTCTTAAGAAAATTACATTATCAAGAAGATCTTTGTTCCTGACCTTGGCAAGGTTTTGATGAAGATATCAACATCACCAAAAATAAGAAAAGGAAGAATACTTATAAAGACAAAGAAGATTAAAGCTTCAAGATAATTAGATTAAATCTCTATAGGTACTTCTATCCTAAAACTCTTACTTATG
>NW_017719585.1:0-44669 GCF_001865875.1 Lupinus angustifolius
AAAAAGAAAAAGAAGTCAAAATCAAGGTGCTCAAGCAAGCAGTTGAGCATGGACCACGCCACGCTAAGCTGACCTGGACACCAGCCTGACCTGGACCAAGTTGCTGAGTCGACCTGCTTGGCCGCTTAGCCTAGCACCAGACTAGTCCTAACACGGTCAGAACTCAAGCTTGACATGGTCAGACACGAGCTTGGCACATGCCCAAGCTGCTAAAAAAGTAGCTTAGAGGTGCAACCAAGCAGCTCAACGAAGAACCAGACTCCTGCCCAGATTAGCAAGCACCAGGCCACGTCCCAGTCAACACGGTCAAAGCTGCTGAACAAGCAGCTTAGCGGTGCAATAAGTGTGCTAAGCGGTATGCATCCAGATTTGACTTAGCCATTAAGCAAACCATGAAGTCACCAATGACCTCACCTCAAGTAGCCCACCATATGCTTTTCAGAGTAGCTCACCATAGTTGGTTTTATAGCTCAAACTAGCTTTGATGAGTCAAGCATAAGGAGGTGACAAAGCTGCTTAATCAAGGGACCAAATCCATGTTGAAGGGTTTGGTCAGCTGCTTAGCGGGGCTGACAAGCAGCTCAGCGGCCCAAGAAGAATTTCTATAAATAGGGCACATTGCATTCAAACAAAAATATATCTCTCATACATCTCTCACATTTTCACTCACATTTTGCCTAGACATTCTTCTCTGAAGTTCTCTCTTCTTGTTCTTAGCTCTTAGTAACTTTATTTAAGTAAATTTTGTAATTTTAGTTTATAATTCAAGAGGAGAAAAGGAGAAGGCAAATGAGATGCAAAAATCAATTTTGTAATCTCATTTGGAACTAAAAGCATCCAATCCTTGGATGGATGGCTCATGTTCCTAACAATTACTTTTGAATATGGTTATGTATTTCTACTTCTTGTTATATTCTAAAACATTTGAATTTTAATCATTCAAGTTGGTGCTTTGATTAATTTTACTTGTTTGAGAAATTCTTAATGCTCTTTACAGATTGATCAACTAAAAATTGATTTGAAGTCATAAAATTACTTGTCTCAAAATTGATTTCAAGTGATAAAAATTATGGCCACTTTTTCTGCATAATCAAGATTTAACGTGCAGCGGAAAATATATGCAGAAAAATAATCAAGATAAAATGAAAGAGATAAGGGAGAAGAGAATACACAGTGATTTTTATACTAGGTCACCTTCTAGTCTACCGAAGGCTGAGCCAAGTACTCTTGTAGTACAACAGATTTCTTCACTAAGAATTATGAGTTGTAATTACAATATCTCACTCCGAGATTTTTAGGTCCCTTACACCCTCCCTAATTCTTATTCACTCTTGGAAAACACCTTTCCAAGTGCTTCTAATCCCCTTTCTTTTCACACCTCATGAAAGAAAGTATTCTGCAACAATATTGAAGAATATACAACAATGGCAAATTGCCTTTACAAGTATGAAAGTAGTATAACTTGCAATCTAATCTACTCTTTATGTATACCAAGTAATAATGCTCTTTGGAAAACTTTGAAACACTTCTAAGCAACTTCAAAAAAATGACTTTGAAAGTTTGAGTGCATGTTGCAAAAAGTATACATAAATAACTTCAGAATAAGTTTAAGAGCTTTTGGAAATTGTATAAGAGTTGTGTGTTGTTGTATATTTGTGTTGTGAGAGTTAGAACCTTTATATAGACTTTCCAAACACCCATGGTGCCTTTCTGAAAGTGTAGGAGTTGTTTGAAGTGAAGAGATTTCATTTGGAATGAAAACATTTCATTTTGAAATCTGAAATATGATGCAACAATTCTCAGTAATCATTTACTAACAGTGTGTAATCGATTACCCAAACTCTTTGTCCAATGTTCTTTTAAAAACTAATTAGAGTAATGGTTTACACCAATTTGGGTAATCAGTGACTCAACTTTTTCAAAACTGGTAATCTGCTACTCAAAGGCAGTAATGGATTACTCTGGACAGTTTTAAGTTGGATGACTCTTTTCTCACACATGTAACCTGTTACTTAGATGAAGTAACCCGTTACATACTATTTTTGAAAATTGTTTTAAGTATTTTTAAAGTGTTTCAACTTTCTTTAAAAAATAGTTTGAGCATTACTACTTTGCATTAATAAGAGTTTTAGGATAGAAGTACCTATAGAGACTTAATCTAATTGTCTTGAAGCTTTAATCTTCTTTGTCTTCATAAGTATTCTTCATTTTCTTCTTTTTGGTGATTTTGGTGTCTTCATCAAAACCTTGCCAAGGTCAGTACCAAAGATCTTCTTCACAGAATTCTCTCCTTGGACAAACAGGATCCTATGCCAAGCTTAAGTGCAACCGAGGGCCATTATAGAGTCAATAACTCCAACATTCTACCATGTGCTAAATTGTGAGCCAAGTCTTCAAAGAATACAAGAATCCTATGAGGCTCATCCAGCCTTGCCATGGAGTATTATGAGGACATTAAGTCTCATTCACAATGTGACTTAATTTGATGTCGTGCACTTAAGGAAGAATGGAATCCTAAGTTAGTCAAAGTTCAATTGTGGCAACAATGGCATCCTAGGTAAACCAAGAATAAGTAATCTTCTTCTCACATGCCACATTCTGGTGAGTGATCTTAGAACCTTCAAGATCAAGTCATTGTTTGATAGTACCTTACCAAGTGCAATAAGGTGATTTATAAGATGAGTTAAGCTCTTTTGAAGATCCAAAATTTTCTCTCCAGGTTTCATACGAAACATTTCGTATTCCTGGGAAAGATTGTTGAGTCTTGATATTTTTACCTCCTCAGTTCCTTCATGTGTAGTCTCTAGAGGATCCCACATTTCTTTGGCATATTTGCAGTTTGATACTCTAAAGAACTCGTCAATGCCAAGTGTTGATGTGAGGATGTTCTTTGCTTTAAGATCATATTGCACCTTCTTTTTATCTTCATCATTCCATGAATATTTGGGCTTTACATCTCTTATGATGTTGATTATAATGAAGGATTCATATGTTCCTTCTTAAATTGCATTTCATATGTCCAAGTCTTGAGATTCTATGAAGATCCTCATTCCGATTTTCCAAAAGTCATAGCACTCTCCAACAAAGCTTGGAGGGCGTTTGAAGTTGGAACCTTCTCCTAGGAATGATCTTGAGGTCATCTTCAATATAGGATTAGATTTGAGAATAACTTACTCAAAAATAGCTCTGGTGCCAATTGTAAGACTTAGATTGCAACTAAGAGGGGGAGGTGATTTAGTTGACTTAAAATTATGGCCAATTTTTCTGCAAAATCAAGAGTTAAGTGCAGCGGAAAACTTATACAGAAAATTCATAAATAAAATCAAGATAGAAAGGGAGAAGAGAGTACACCGAGATTTTATACTGGTTCGCCTTCTTGTCCACCGAAGGTTACATCCAGTGCTCTTGCAGCACGAGATTTTTTCACTAAATATTATGAGTTATAATTACAATATCTCACCCCGGGACTTCTATGTACCTTACACACTCACTAATACTTATATCACTCTTGGAAACACCTTTTCTAAGTGACTCTGTCCCCTTTCTTATCACAGCCTTGTGAAAGAAAGTAATTTACAATAACAATGAAGAATATACAACAATGGCACGATTGCCTATACAAGTATGAAATGTAATATCACTTACAATTCAATAACTCTTTGTATACTAAGTAATAATGCTCTTATAGTTTTAAAACGTTTGAAACACTTTACTTAAAGCAAATTAGAAAATTCACTATGAAAGTTTAAGAACAAGTTGCAATAAGTGTAGAAAAATGTTTTCAGAATTAACTTGAAAGTTTGTGTAAGAGTTGTGCGAGAGTTATGTGTCTATCATACATGAGTTTCAATGCCTTTAAACAAGCTTTCCAACCAGCCATAACACCTCTTAGAAAGGATATGAATTGATTGGAATGAAACCATTTCGTTTGGGATGAAAACCATTCACTTTGAAATCTGAAAACTAGTGCAACAACTCTTAGCAATCGATTACAGGCTTCAGTAATCGATTACCCAAACTCGCTGTCCAACTGGGCATTTAAAATTTAATTAGAGTAATCGATTATCGCCTTGAGTAATCAATTACCCAACTTTACCAAAACTGGGTAACTTGTTACCCATATACAGTAATCGATTACCCTGCATAGTTTTTGTTGGATAATTAGTTTTCTCACTCATGTAACTTGTTCCTTAGATCTAGTAACATGTTACACACTATTTCTTAAAAAAAATTTATTTATACTTGAAGTGTTTCAATTTTCTTTAAAAATAGTTTGAGCATTATTACTATTGTATATTCAAGAGTATATGATAGAATTACCTATTTAGACTTAGACTAATTTGTCTTGAAGCTTTGCCTTCTTTGTCTTCATAAGTATTCTTCTTTTTCTTCTTTTTGGTGATGTTGGTGTGTTCATCAAAATTTTGTCAAGGTCAAGAGCAAAGATCTTCTTCACATCATCGCCTTACTTTCTATGCGCCATTAGCTTTGAAGATCAGCCTTAGCCACAAAATTGTCTTTCATTTTCTATGTCTTCCCTTCTCATGCTAGGTCCATTTTGTATTTATTTTTTCTCTTTATTTTAGGTTATTTTCTTTTCAATTATAATATTAAAAAAATATAAGGCACATACTTTATTTTGTATTAAATAATTGATTAAAATTTGATATACTGATATAAATAATAAAAATCAATAAGTATAAATAATAATTGTATATTGCCTAAAATTAATTTTTACTTTTTTATTTAAATAATTAAACGATCAAGTATTACAAATGATGTTTAAAATCTAAATAATTCGATTAAGAGGACGGTCACGCCTATTCCTTTCCTCTTCAAGCTTAGAAGCTATGACAACCATTTGCGTTGATTCTTCCATCTCCTCGGATGTAGAAGGTATGATTGTTATCTTTGTTTTCTTATTCTATCTCCTTAGTTAATAAAAACTTTGTATAATAAATAATTAATCTAAAACAAAAAAAATAAAATCTCTATAATACTAACCAATTAATTAAAATAATTAGTAAAAACTATTAATAATAATTAATTAATCTTTATAATAGTGACTAATCAAAATAATTAATAAGAATATTGATAATAATGGTTAATTAATATTATGTAATTAATAAAAAATATTTATAATTTTGAACCTCAAATAAGTAAAAATATATTTTCAACGAGTGATTAATTACAAATCGAAGTATTAAATAAATATATTTATCATAATGAATAACTAGTAGTAATGCAAAATAAAAAAATATATGAAATAATAGTAATAATAATAATTAAAAAAACAGTTTTCAAAAATGATAAGCAATGAGTATTTGATCAAATAAATGCAATTTTTTTAATTAAAGGAGGTTTGGGATCTTGTTGTAATTTCCTTTCCTTTTTTAGTTTAGAAAAGGTTCCATCACTAGTTTTGCATCTTCTATCTCTCTAATGATAGAAGATGGTTCTTACCCAATATTGTATTATGTCATTTAACCTTTACCATTAATAAAATAATAATAATAATAATGATATATTTTTAATATTAAATCATTTTAAAGCTAAACAAATAGACATAAAGTGTTACTTTTGTCCTTCAAGTCTTTGATCTATCTTGATGTGTCACTTATGTTCTTTATATCAACTAAAACATTCCACTAAATAAACTTTTTTCTTCCTAGAGAGATACATAGTCTTGATTTCCCTATTGCACATAGGGATATATAGGAATAAGACAAACTCTTGTTAGATACAAAAATAAAATATTTTTTGTTTTCTTGTAAAGGAATAAATAATTAGTAAGATAATCGAACAAGTTTCGGGTACACAAAGATGCATGCAACTAAAATATGGTATTTTGTTCGTGTGGAGTATGAGGTGTTTATACCTTTCCCGACCCATATCAAACTTCTGAGCTTCATGAATCTTTTCTCTAACCAATTTTGCCCCATGTTTAGGCATAAAGAGGAGTTAATGTATTTTTTGCAAAATTATAGTATGACTCCATTATTCAGTTTAGATATGTATTTATTGGTTAGACTATTCTTCCATTGCCTCTCAAGCTCATTGATATGCTTTATCCCATGTTGATGCATACATTTGGTGTTTGAGATTTAAAGGGAATACTAGAATACTATATCCCTAAATGCAATAAAATATAGTATTCAATTATTAAAATAAAATAAAATAACTTTTTTTTTCTATGTACAATAAATGTTTATCTTGCTCCTATGTATCCATAAGTACAATCAGGATATCAAAACTACGTTATTTTAGTTTGAAGATGACTTGCTAGGTTGATTTTATTCTTATTAATGAAATTATTGTTATTATCACTTAACTAAGTTGAATAAATAGCAAAGAGATAACATTGATTGTAAAATGACTTTCTTCTTTGAGAGCAGGAAGGAACTTATGAAACGACCATGACAGGACTATTAAAATTCTTAAAATTAATTAGGTAAGTAAAAACGAAAACACAACGGTCGTGAACCAACCTCTAGCATCGAGAGTAGAAAGGAAGATACAACATGATTCGTGACCAAATTATTAAAATTCAATAAACTTTATTTGAAACACTTTCATTTTTTTTGTTGAAGAATTTATTTGAAAAGATAATTAATAGCATAAAAGATTGTAGTGGTCATGAATTGTCTTTCCGCTTCGATACATAACAGTGACAACACTAATGATTACAACTCTTTCTCGATTCAAAGCCAAAAATAAAATGCGACATTATCCATAACCTCATTATTATATTTCTTAAAAAATCTACTTAAAATATTTTGATTTCATACATAATTTTTTAAATTCAACGAAAATTATGCTTTCCTATTATCTATAATTCTTTTTATCACTTCTTTAAATATTTTAGTTATAAAAACAAATGAAAATAAAATAAAACATTTAATTAATAAATCATAAAAGAAAATAAAAAATTAAAGTTGAAGTTTGTGTGGCAAAATTAGATTAGTTCGGATGAAAATGATATAATATTGTAGGATGACACTATAGGGGATAAAGAAAAGTCAGAACAATAAAGTTAGAAGTATATGATGGTAGTCTTAGTGGCGAATCATAGTACGACAACTCAACATCTATTTGTTGACCTATTGGTGGTAGAAAGGAATGACATGTGTCACTACCCTATTGGTCGTAGTTTGTCATATGACATGGATATGACTCGTGTTGTCAAATGGAGAATTTTGTGTCTATAATTATCATGTCGATTGATAATTAAGACGACACATGAAATGTTGTGCCAATGATTAGAGGATCATAAACCATATATTTTCACACAGAAATCAAGAAAATGCTTATTGAAATATATTTTTGTTCTCTCCCTCTTTTCACATTTTATTCTTATCTCTCTTTCTTATTCAATGTATATTCCCTTCAAGTTTTTTCCAAATAACTTTTCTTTTTCCTTCTATCCTTTATCAAATGATTTTGTAATGTTCCTAGTTTTCTTTTTTTCCTCCTACAGTAATATTTCCTAAGTGTTAATTAATAATAGATGAATAAAAGAGAATAACATTAGTCTAGAAACATCTAAAAATGTATTTTTTTTATAAAAATATTTTCAAAGAATATTTATAAAAATATATGGTAACGTAAAAAATTTACTTCAATTAAAAAATTATGATAATACCTTTTCTGAAAAAAATCATCTGCGACTCTATAAAATTAAAAAAATATTGTAATGCCCATAAATGGATAAAAATGATTATATGTCTCTTTAAACCACAAAAATATCATATTTCTTTTATAAAAATAGGGCAAACAAAATTGGTTGTTCATAGTGTATAAGGTCAAACCTAACCTCACTTTATATTTAGAATTATTGTGGCAAACCACTTAAAAATAGAAGTAAATAAATATCTAAACTTTATTAAATTAGTTACAATCATAAACCAAGCGTGACTAATTAATAGAGACACTATGGTCATATAACTAACATATCACCATTGTTACATTAGAAAGTATTAGGTTAAAATGTGATTTTGATCTCTCAAAGTTTCATTTATATGATTTTAGTGAGAGGGATGAGAATCAGTATAGAGGATTTAAAAAATTAATATTTAAGTGTGAGAATGAAAATCAACTTATACGCGATAGGTTAGAGATCATGCATGTAGCCACTAGACATGATGCCCTCACATCAGCTTCCAATAGGGTTGCTCCCCTAATTTCCTTTTATGACCGGCACTATGAGGTGTCGTCAAGACATGATAACTCTCTATTCATAACAGCTAGGTTGAACAACAAAAAAATCAAGAGGATATTCTCCGACTAGAGTAGCTCACTAGACATCAAGATCCAAGATGTATTTGAGAAATTCGAACTACATGATCGAGACTTGGTCCCTTATGATGGTCAGTTAGTAGGATTCATAGGGGAGGGGATCACCCCAAGGTGTTATGTTAAAGTATGGTTGGTTGTCGGTGCTCAATCTCTATCCATAATAAGGAATTCCAAGTTCCTAATCATCGATTACAAATATGCTTATAATGAAATTATTGGTCAATCGACCCTCGACACATTTGAAGTGTTGGTCTCCAACCCCACCTATGCATGACATTTATCTCTAAATATATTTGGGTTAGTACAGTCAGAGACAGTCAACATAGTGTGTGTAGTTGTCAGAAACTCCTCACCTAGGCTAGCGAGCCTCGCTTGAGCGAGCGTTTCTCGCTTGGGCCATGGCCACTCGATGCATACATTTGGTGTTTGAGATTTAAAGGAAATACTAGAATACTCTAAATGTAGTATTCTATCTATCCCTAAATGCAATAAAATATAGTATTCAATTATTAAAACAAAATAAAATAATTTTTATTTATATGTACAATAAGTGTTTATCTTGCTCCTATCTATCCTTAAGTACAATCAAAAAATAAAAACTACATCATTTTAGTTTGAAGATAAATTACTAGGTTGATTTGAATCTTATTAATGAAATTATTATTATTATTATTTAACTAAGTTGAATAAATAGCAAAGAAATAACATTGATTGTAAAATGACTTTCCGCTTTGAGAGTGGGAAGGAACTTATGAAACGACCATGACGAGACTATTAAAATTCTTAAAATTAATTAGGTAAGAATTAATACTGAAAAATAATTATTTTAATTTAATTAAATTGAATTAATAACAAAGAAAACACAACGGTCGTGAACCGACCTCCATCATTGAGAGTAGAAAGGAAGATATAACACGAGTCGTGACCAAATTATTAAAATTTAATAAACTTTGTTTGAAACACTTTTATTTTTTTTGTTGAAGAATTTATTTGAAAAGATAATTAATAACAGAAAAAATTTAGTGGTCATTAATTGACTTTCCTCTTCGATAAATAATAGTGACAGTATTAAATTTATTTGTACTAATGACTACAACTCTTTCTCGACTCGAAAAAAAATTAAAATACGACATTATCCATAACCTCAGTATTAAATTTCTAAAAAAATCTACATAAAATATTTTTATTTCATACATAATTTATTTAAATTAAATGAAAATTAATTATTACTATCATCTATAATTATTTTTATCACTGCTTTAAATTTTTTAATTATAGAAACAAATGAAAGAAAATAAAACATTTAATTAATAAGTTAGAAAACAAAATAAGTAATTAAACTTGAAGTCTGTGTGGCAGAATTAGATTGGTTGTGATGAAAATGATGTAATGTTGTAGGATGATAAGGGACAAAGAAAAGTCAAAACACTAAAGTTAGAAGTATAGGGTGGCAGTCTAAGAGGCGAATCATAGTGTGACAACTCAACATCTAGTTGTTGACCTATTGGTGGTAGAAAGGAATGACATGTGTCACTATCCTGTTGATCATAGTTTCTAATGCAACATGGATATGACTCTTGTTATCAAATGCAGAATATTGCGTCAATAATTGACATGTTGATTGATGATTAAGACGACACACAAATTTTTTTGCCAATGATTAGACGATCATAAACCATATTTTTCACACCAAAATCAAGAAATTTCTTATTGAAATATATTTTTGCTCTCTCCCTCTTTTCACATTTTATTCTTAACACTCTTTTTTATTCATTGTACATTCCCTTCAATGTTTTCCAACTACCTTTTCTTTTTCCTTCTACCATTTATCAAATGGTTTAGTAACGTTTGTACGAAATATTGGATTTTTATTTAAAATAAAAATGCCAAAAATAATAAACGTTTATTTATTATATTTTGAATTAATTAAAATAAACCACATGTAACTATAATATTTTCTAAGTGTAAATTAATAATAGATGAATAAAAGAGAATAACATTGGTCTAGAAACATCTAAAAATGTATTTTTTGTGATAAAAACATTTCTCAACGAATATTTACAAAAAACATATGGTAAGGTAAAAAAAATTAAATTCAAAAATTATGATAATACCTCTTTTGAAAAAAAAAATCATTTGTGACCCTATAAAATTACAAAAATATCGTAATGCCTATAAATGGATAAAAATGATTATATGACTCTATAAACCACAAAAATATCATATATTTTTCCTCTAAAAATAGGGCGAACAAAATTGTTGTTCATAATCTATAAGGTCAAACCTAACCTCACTTTATATTTGGAATTATTGTGTCAAGCCACTTAAAAATAGAAGTAAATAAATATCTAAACATTATTAAATTAGTCACAATGATAAAACAAGTGTGACTAGCTAATAGAGACACTATGATTATATAACTAGCGTATAACCATTGTTACATTATAAAGTATTAGGTTAAAATGTGGTTTTGATCTCTCAAATTGTCAATTATATGATTTTAGTGAGTGAGATGAGAATTAGTATAGAGGATTTAAAAAATTAATATTTAAGTATGAGAATGAAAATCCACTTATATACGGTAGGTTAGAGATCATGCATGTAGCCGCCAGACATGATGCCCTCCCATCAACTTCCAGTAGGGTTGCCCCCTAATTTCCCTTTACGACCGACACTATGAAGGTGACATTCGGGAACATGATAACTCTCTATTCATAACAGCTAGGTTGAACAACAAAAAGTTCAAGAGGCTATTCACTGACTAGGGTAGCTCACTAGACATCTAGTTCCAGGATGTGTTTGAGAAATTTGAACTACATGATCGAGACTTGATCCCTTGTGATGGTCAGCAAGTAGGATTCATGGGGGAAGGGATCACCCCAAGGTGTTATGTTGAAGTATGGTTGATTGTCGGTGTTCAATCTCTGTCCAAAATAATGAATTCCAAGTTCCAAGTTATCGATTACAAATATGCTTTTAATAAATTTTTGGCCAGTCGACCCTCCACACATTTGAAGTTGTGGTCTTCATTCCCACCTATGCATGATGTTTCTCTCTCAATATTTTGGGTCAGTACAGTTAGAGACGACCAACATAGTGTGTGTAGTTGTCAACAAAGAAGCCTTAACATGAACCATATACCTAACCTTTAACCCTCACCTACCAAAACATCCAAACATGTGCTAACTCTACACTAGAATTGAAAAACAATAGTGCTTTAAATATCCACTCAACTACGCTTTTAGGTGTTGCTTATGATATTTTGGTATAATGTAGAGCTAGAAAGTAGAATTTGACAACACTCGTTGATGATTTCTTCCCGCCTATCATTTAACAATGTTCTACACAAGGACAATATTAAATATGTGTAGTTAAATGCAAATTCTAGCATAGTGTAATGATAGAGCTGGATGTCCAACAAGAAGAAAGTCAATTCCTCCTTCAAGAAGAGGGGGAGAAAACCTCACTACATGTCGGACCACTAGCGACTAATTCGGTGTACATTAGCGGTGCACTCCCTGAAATTCAAAAGTAAAAGCTCTTCATATCCCTCCGCTCCAACAAGGGGTTGAAAGAAGGAATTTTGTGATTTGGTCAATGTTTGGTATGCTCCTTCAATGTGACTTATAGAATGTACGTTATTTTTAGTGGTTACCATGGTATAGGTATGCCATAAACGATAACAATTTTCTTCCGTGTGGAGGGGTGGGGCTGTAATATTGATCTATCTATTGAATCCAGGAAGATCCAATCTGGAAATGCCTGGGTGGATATCTGAAAATGCACTTTGATGCTGATGTTAGTATAAGTGAAGGTATGTAGACAAAATATAAGGATGTAATAGTATATGTGAGAGTATTAAGTGTAAACTTCCTTAGGAGGGTCTCCTCTATTTATAGAGGTTGGGTATGCTATATTTCATCATAGGAAGCTTTAATTATGACAAGTTTTCCTATCAAGTATGTCATAGACACACATGGGCTACTTTATTCGTGTTAGGCGACCCTGTCTTATTAGTGTTATGGTTGGTGCAATGCTTTTATTCAGGGTGGTTTATCTTGTTTTTTGCTTCGACTGCTATAGTTGTCTACAAGGCCTATCCTTGCCACATGGCAGAGTGTGGCTAAATGTTTAAATTGTGCGTTCAGCTTTTGATGTGAACCATTTTGATAAAGGCGCTTTTCATGATTTATCTTGGTTGGTGTTTGGCCAAGCTCACAGTTGGATTGAACTTTTGTTTATGAGTTGGTAGAAAAATGATAGAAGTAGGATAAAAGAAGATGGAATAGACTTGAGGTGAAAGGCGCCACACCATTTTAAGGTGTTCGTAAGCCAAAGTGATGCTCGCCACTAGAACTTGGATCTTGATAATAACTTCTAATCTTGGTTCAACCAACAAGGTTTGGAGAATACTCTCACAAGGATTCAATCCTAAATTCACAAAGAAATATGCTTCAACTTAACTTGTTTATTCCATTGTTAAAGACTTACATTTATAGGCCAGCCAACCTGGCTCCCATGGTTTGTAAAAGAAAAGGCAATAAAGACTAAGTCATGGTGATCCAACATAAGATACCTTTTGACATATGAATCTACTCCTAAACTAGGCTAAATTCAGTTAACACTTAGCATAATACGTGTTATTCATGTGCTTTATTACATTTAATGAAAAACATTAAGATATTGGCCTAAGATGCCATTGTTGCCACAATTGAACTTTGAATAGCTTAGGTCCATTCTTCCTTAAGTGCACGACATAAAATTAAGTCACATGGTGAATGACGCTTAATGTCCTCATAATACTCCATGACAAGGCTTGATGAACTTTGTAGGATTCTTGTATTCTTTGAAGACTTGGCTCACAATTTAGCACATGGTAGAATGTTGAAGTTATTGACTCCATAATGGCCCTCAGTTGCACTTAAGCTTGGCATAGGATCCTCTTTGCCCAAGGAGAGAATTCCCATGGAAGAATAGTGAATTATGATGAGTTAAAAGGTCTAGGATGTCGTTGGTGTGAAGTTGTCCAGCAAACCAAGCCTCCAACGACTAGAACATGGCCATTAAGCACCATTAATGCACACTTAAAGCCTCTAACAAGCTCATGACATATTCCCTTGGGCAACTTTGTTCCCACAACTCTGAAAATCACTTAGGATACTGCTGGATGATTTCTGCCCAGGTGGATTAAGCTCCAATGGTCCAGTCAAGGTGTAAAAGCACCATTAAGCCTCATTTAAGCCTTCCACGATCACCTTCTTCATTCCTAATAGCTTTTCCCCTTCAACAACCATAATAGCCCTATGCCACGGTTAGAATTGCCTCAGTCAAACTTGGTGCCTGATGCACGTGGCTCGTGCTAGGGTCAGATTTAGCGCCTTGGCCAGTCCTATGACATGTCTCATGTGCATGGCATTGTCCATTTTTGGCTCGGTCAGAACCATGGACCAAGATGCTACTTAGCATCTTTACACCCCCTTGGGCTAACTTTGGCTCACCATCATGGATCAACCCTATGAGTTGTTTAAGGTCATTTTGAGCCTTTTTGCCCGTGCTATAGTCATAGGACCACTTCTGCCTTCAAGGCCATCATAATCAAGGTTAGGCTCTTTGGGTATTGCATCAGCTTTGTAGTAGTGTTTGTGTTGTTTAGGCAGCATGATAGTTCTCTCGCGAAGGTTTTTGGTTCTATAAATGTTGACTAGGTCATGTCCTGTCATTGTTGTCCTTTACTCAGTTAGATGGCCACCCAGGTTTGATCGACAACTATGTGAGTTGGATCTTATTTGCCCATTATTGGGTTGTGGCCTTACTAGTTGGTCGGCTTGTGATTGGTTTAGTTGTTGTGTATATTTGTTAGGTTAAAAACTTGAAAGGGTGGCCTAAGAAAAAGTTAGGGTAAAAGAACTTGTCTAGTAGGTTGAAAATCTGAATGGAAGACCTAAGAAAAAGTTAAGCTAAAAAGAATCCTCGCAGGTTGAAAACCCAAAAAAATGACCTAAACAAAATTGAGGGTAAATAAAGTATCAAGGTACCAAAGACTTCCCTCTCACTAGGGGAATTTTTATCCAAAACAATTGTTTATGCCGAATGTAGATTTCTTAGGAATCTATTCATGCTGAGGTAAGTTGTGATCTTGCATAGTTGTTTGAATTAAGGCAAATTCATCTAGATTTAGTTCATTGTGGGTGAAGAGGAATTGTTGGAAAGGTGATGAATGAAGTAGGCGCAAGACTAATGGTTTAATCGTCCAACCGTCTAAAAAAATCAATTACTGGAAAGGCATATACCTTACATTCTAGCAAAAATTATATAAAGTTTTGTACCTTATATAATCTCTCTCCCTTTGTTTCAAATTCAAGATCACATCACGAGAAGTGAACAAAATATTGCAGTTTAGCTAAACGACGTAGTCACATCATACTGTAATTGCAGTGTGATAATGAATCTCAACGCTGTGGCCGCATCCAACTGTAGCATAATCACATTGAACCATAATTTAGCTACATTGATCCGCATTGAATTGAAGAAACATTTTTTAATCACAAAAAATCACATCCCTTAGACTTACTTGTGTAAATTAACCGCAAAGAAACATAATTAACCGCAATTGTGACAGCAATCACGACTGTAATTTAAAACACTTACTCTCCCATCCCTTAGACTTTCTTGTGTAAATTCAAAATTTCCCAAATCTCAACGGAAGAAAGTTTATTCATATCATTGTTATGCAATTATTATGTTTGTTCCCTTAAATATGTCTTAAGTTGTGTAATTATGATGTTTGAACGGTTCAATTTGATCATTCTTATAGTAATTCTCTAGTAATGGTTCAAGTAATGATATTTTTGCAATGAATGAATGATATATTTTTTAAAATAACAAAGTGCTTGCTAACTAGTAGATTTCATGGTTTCATGTAAAAGATACAAAAAATAGACAAGTCATTCACTTTGGAAATTAGGCGATTCATAAATAGCTAATTGATTTTGTTTCAAATTATACGATTGGATTTGGCTCACAACCCATGAGAGGAAGCCTCGATATATCCTATGCAAATGGTTGGATGAGTTTGGTGAGTTCCAACATGCAACATATGGGTCAACAAGTAATGAATCTAATTTGAAAGCATAAATGGATAAAAAGATGTATGATTAAAGGGAAGAATTGGATATATTGGAGTATTAGAAATCATTAGAATTCAAATATTATGTACTTTCATTCATGGCACGAGATATCTTAAGTATATTGATCACAAAACATTATGAGTGAGAGGAATAAGAAAACAAATATGCAGACTCCACATTATATGTCAAATGTTTCTAACTAGTTAGGAATTCACTTGAAGGCTTTAAAAGACTACAAGTATAAGCTTAACCACAAGATTTATCTTTAAAAGCTTGAAAGTTACTCTTTTATGTTTATTATTACTCGTTAAAGTTTTGGTTAAAAACTATAAATTGTTTTTGTAAAAGTGTTGCTTAGAAAAATTAAAAAAATCATGTTTTTAAAAATGTTTTAGTAAAAAAATCATGTTTTGAAAAATGTTTTAAAATTATTATTTCTTTCAAATAATGCTTTTAGTTCATAAATGAATTGAAAACCATCTATTCAGTTTAGATATAAATAAATTAAACAATTTAAAAATATAATTTAGTAAATTTATTTGGATTGATAGATTTCATCCATTTATTTGAATCTAAATACAAATTAGATTGATGGATCCTATCACTGCACACTTACATAACAACTATACTTCCTTATTTATATCAGTGCTTTGTCGGTTGCTATCAAAATAGAAGTTACACATGGAAGCCTATAGTTTGTTAGTGTCTCTTGAGCTCTAGTAGCTTTATGCCATTAATCAGAATTGCTCGTGCCACAATATACCCCAAAACATAAGCGGACACGAATACACCTATATATGGATAAAATTACATGTCTATCATGTTTTAAATACGAACAAACGGGCATATGCGATGCTCATGGGAATTTTGCTATTTTTATAATAAAATGACATACTTATTCTGATTCTTAGGCTGTAAAACAACAGGCATGTTTCTTAAGCAGACTAGTTTCTTAGACCTATTTGCTGTTTCTATTCAGAACTGCAAATAAGTAGTAAAAAATCAATAACATTCTAACACATTTCATATATAAATGAGCCAAATATGATTATATATATTAATAATGGAAGATTGGAGAACTTCTATTTCATCATTCCAGGATTGGGAGTTCTAAACATGTGCTATTTCATATTCTGTGCTCGCCGCTATAATTATTTCACTAATTTAAGACTTAAATTAATCCAGTGACAACATAAAAAGCTTTAGGATGATACATATACATAAACATAGTTGAATTAAACTTTCTATTAGTGATTGTTAAATTTTATTATTTGATGTTCAACTTTATTTGTGTAATAAAACTTTGTTCATAACTTTATCTAGTGCTCTAGTGAAGACTATGACTATTTTCTGGTCTGCAAGATTAAGCAAACTATCCTCTATCGCAAGCCCCAAAATATCAGCTTAAACATGCATTTCCCCACATCTATGGTCAATACATCAATGTTTATAAATTAAGATAAGTGTTTATTTTATTTTATTTATTTATTAATAAAACTACAGAAAATAGTGGGTCAATTAGTGTACAAATGTTGAAAACTCTTTCAACTTAGTGGGCTAGTGCCAAAATAGGTTGTGAAAAGTCACATATAATTGTACTTACTGTTTGACTTCTATGTTTCATAGGTCATCTGATTGAATGAAATGTTACTTTAAATTAACAAAGATTTAATATATCCATAAGTGTTTTGGGCACCCCTTGTACTACATAGCCGATGCAGACATCTAATATTGATAAAACACTTGGATTACATACAAGACAAGAATAATTCAATTGTATTACATACAATTATAATGTACTTATGTTTACTATATTTTGTCCTTTGATAGAACATATATTGTGTTGATTCCCTTCTCATCATGCTCTAAAGGTAATGTGGTTGTCTCATGTTCCACAACTATAACAACCAAAAGTTTGAAATCTTCTCGTGGATCTGTTTTACAAATCCACATAGAGGATAAATAATATATTAGTAATCACAACTATAAATTTTATTTGTAATTAATTGATTATTTAAACAAATACCATGGAAAGAGTTGGCTTATTCCAATGGTTTTGGTGCAAGATCTCTTCCAAGGTCCAAAAAAAAAAGTTAATAGTGAACATAAATAAATTATTACAAACGTAAAGTAGAAAAAACATAAGTAATTGAATATGTCACATGCCATAAAAAATCGAAGTAATTTTCTATGCCAAGAGGTATGAATATACGAAGAGCCTAACCCACACTTTGAATCTCCTCATTATATTTAGGGAGTTGAGCATCAATATCTCGAATACACGGTCATGTAAGGTATTCTCTAAGTTGTGTATCCTAATTTCTATTTTTTGAGCTCATTTGTGCATAATCTCAAGTTACATGTGTTCTCACTTTGTAGAATCTACATTGTGGCTTGGATGTGAGGATGCATTATGGGATTATCGAATATTAAGAACCCATCCAATGCTAATAACGCAACTCATATGGTCTGGTTTATCCAAAGAAATAGATAGGTATGAATACTTAATTTTGTTTATCCAAAGAAATGGACATTGTGATATTTTTTATGGGTTTTAAAGTCATTGAATAATTTTCACACAACTAATAGTATTATGGTAATTATCAGGATTTTAGAAAATCATTACAAATTTTTAACCAACTAGGGATTTTATAAGAATTTTCATGGATTTATAAGATCATTAAAGATTTTCACAAATTACGGGTATTATAGGAATTTTCACATTTTTATAAGGACATTATGGCAATTTTACACAATTAAAGCCATTTCAATAATTTCAATGGAGAAATAAATTTATTTTAACAATTTTAATAGTGTCATTTCTCTAATTATATTAATGTGAAAAGGGGGAAAAGATAATTTGACATGAGACACAATGACATTTTTGTATTTAATGTGTAACTCTAGGGCACTTCTGTCTTTTCACCAACTCAAAACACTAAATTTTTGTTATAAACATTCTCTCTATTATCTGCATCACCAACCAAAAAAGAAACTTGTTGGTACACAAATTCCTTTACCTCTATACTCTCTATCATCTTTGCCTTTTTTGTGAATATGTCAATCATTAGCTTCATCATCATAATGGATGAACAACCACCACAAAGTTCCACATACCGCTACTTAATCAATACATAGTCACATTCAACTATTATCCTCTAAGACGCACTGGTAGGCCTTCGTCTATAAGACTAGGATTGCAACTAAGAGAGGGGGGATTACTTGACTTAAAATTATTGCCAATTTTTCTACAAAATCAAGAATTAAGTGCAGCGGAAAACTTATGTAGAAAATTGATAAATAAAATCGAGAGATAAAAGGGAGAAGAGAGTACACCTAGATTTTATACTGGTTCACCTTCTTGTCCATCGAAGGCTACGTCCAATACTCTTCCAGCACAAGAGATTTCCTCACTAAATATTATGAGTTTTAATGACAATATCTCACCCTAGGACTTCTATGTACCTTACACACTCACTAATACTTATATCACTCTTGGAAACACATTTTCCAAGTGACTCAACTCCTTTTCTTATCACACCCTTGTGAAAGAAAGTAATTTGCAATAACAATGAAGAATATACAACAATGGCATGATTGTCTATACAAGTATGAAATGTAATATCACTTGCAATCCAATAACTCTTTGTATACTATGTAATAATGCTCTTATAGTTTGTAAAACTTTTGAAACACTTTACTTAATACAACTCAGAAAATTCACTTTGAAAGTTTAAAAACAAGTTGCAATAAGTGCAGAAAAATGTTTCAGAGAATTTTCAGAATTAACTAGAAAGTTTGTGTAAGAGTTGTGTGAGAGTTATGTGTCTCTTGTACATGAGTGTTTCAATGCCTTTAAATAGGCTTTCCAACCAGCCATAACACCTATTAGAAAGAGTAGGAATTAATTGGAATGAAACCATTTCGTTTGGGATGAAAACTATTCACTTGGAAATCTGAAAACTGGTACAACAACTCTCAGTAATCGATTACAACCTTGAGTAATCGATTACCCAACTTCGCGAGAATTGGGTAACTTGTTACCCATATACAGTAATCGATTACCCTGCACATATTTAGGTGGATAATTGGTTTTCTCACTCATGTAAATTGTTACTTATATTCAGTAACATGTTACACACTATTTTTGAAATTTTTTTTGTTTATACTTGAAGTGTTTCAATTTTCTTTAAAAATAGTTTGAGCATTACTACTATTGTATATTCAAGAGTATAAGATAGAAGTACCTATTTAGACTTAGACTAATTTGTCTTGAAGCTTTTTCTTCTTTGTCTTCATAAGTATTATTCCTTTTCTTCTTTTTGGTGATGTTGGTGTCTTCATCAAAACCATGCCAAGGTCAGGAGCAAAGATCTTCTTCACAATCTCCCCCTTTATGATGATGACAAACCAATATCTTCTTTAATAATATAGTTTTATGAGAGCAGTATACTTTGAGACATGTTGAGATGATGTGAGTATACTCCCCCTATTTTTTATGCTCGCCCTTTCATTTGGATATATGTGCCTGGAAGAAATGTGACAAAAATACACTTCTCCCAACTTTTCTCCCCCTTTTGACTTTATTAAAAAGTAGAAAAGCCAAGAGTTTCTAGCACAATATATATATATAGCATACAATATGTATATGACAAGCAGAAAAGGATATCGCATAATAGAAAGTTAAAACATGGTTCAAACCATAACAACAAAAACAACAAAATAACAGCAAATTGCCCAAATCCAGGCTAACATTACAACCAGAAAAACCCTAACAATAAAGATAATCTAAGACTCAGGCTCAGAGTTGTCTTCATCAATGTCCATTGGTGAATCCTTTGGTGAATCCTTTTTCAAGTTAAAACATCGTTCCTTTGGTGAATCCTTTTTCAAGTAGAAAATTGGTTAGACGATCATACAATGCACGTGGAGCTTGCTTCAAGCCATAGAGAGCTTTCTTTATTTTGTAAACATGAGAAGGATGTTTGTAATCTTCAAAACCAGAAGGTTGTTCTACAAACACTTCTTCTTGAATATATCCATTTAGAAAAGCACTCTTTACGTCCATTTGATATAGCTGAGAATTTAAAGAACAAGCATATGCAAGTAATAGCCTAATAGCTTCAAGTCTATCAGCCGAAGCTAAGTTTTCATCAAAGTCTATACCTTCTTCCTGATTGTACCCTTGGACTACTAGTCTAGCTTTGTTTTTAACAATAATACCATTTCCATCAGATTTATTTCGAAATACCCAATGAGTTCCTATGACATGCCTATTTTTAGGTCTAGGAACAAGTTCCCAAACTTCATTTCTCTCAATCTGGTTTAATTCTTTTTGCATTGCAAGAATCCAGTGTTCATCCTCGATTTGGAAGAAGATTTGGAAGAAGAGAGAATTCAGTTTGAGAGAGAAGTGGAATGTGAGAATGTGAAATAGAATGAGAATGAATGCCTTTTTTGAAGCCTTGAAGTGCCTCATATTTATAGGATTTTTATGCCACTGCCAGGCAGCTCTCTTCCACCGCCAAGCTGCTCACCAAACCCTTCAGCATGGGTTTGGTCCCTTGGCCAAGCAGCTTAGTCACTTGCTTGGGAATGACTAACCCAAACTAGTTGTGAGCTACTGGCCCAACTATGGTGAGCTACCTCTGAAAATCCTATGGAGGCTACTTAAAATGAGGTCATGCATGAGGTCATGGTTGCTTGGTGGCTAAGTCAACTTGACAAAATTGCTGGGTGCAAACCGCCAAGCTGCTTATTAGGCACCACTAAGCTGTCTGCTTGAGCAGCTTTGACCGTGCTGATGGTGATGTGGCCTTGTGATTATACATGTACTATATATATAACTATAATATATAATATTTTCCTATTATTATTTAATGTCTATTATATTAGTTGTTTAAGATAATGATATTAATAGTTTTGTTTTTATTTCCTTCTTATCTAAATTTATACTCTTTTATCATGAGTTATATTGTGCTTTTCTTATTATTTATTAATAAAATAATTCAAGCCTATAGATTTTGTTTTTATTAATTATATATTTGTATTTAAATATTTATTTTTGTTGTTGGCTTACCGTGACAACCATTACATAAATCTATATACAACACACTCATAATTCCTTGGCTTCAAAATCATAACTACCCATTCCAATGATACCTCTTTGTCAATTATCCTGTGGCATCCTATTGCTTATTAGCCTCACTCACAGGACCATGGATAAGGAGAAAACTACCTCTGACAAAAATTGCTTATTTAAAATATTTAAAATGAAATGGATGGTTCGGGAAGGATATACTAACGTATAAAATATTGAGGTATTTGTTGCCTCCTATTTCTGGAGAATTGAGCCTATGGTTGGACGACCACGATTTCAAGATACCCAATAAGTAAATTACATGAGTTATAATTTATGATTCTTAATCAAGTTTGTCTATGTATTAAATAAATTAGTTTTTATTTCTATCAATGGAGCCTATACAACATTTTTATATGTTACCATTAACAACATTATCTTACTACTATTAATATAATATGAATTATTATTAGAAGTAATACAAGATTTGTTTTAAGGATGGAATTGATTTTCAGAAATGCATGACCTTGCTTTGTGTTTTTTTATGCGACATGTTAAAGTATTTTTGGATTTTTATGAAATTGATTGTGATTGGTCATTGTTTAATGAAGTGACAATACTTGCGTTAAGTGGATGCTAGCGTTGACATTCGTGATGATTAAGAAAAGTTGAAGTTAAGGGCTAAAGTGGCTAACACTATTCCAGATATCGCAATAAACCATGGTCCTTCAACTACGCTTGATAGAACAACACCGTTAAAAACGAGGTGGAAGAATATCAACAATGCTCATTTAAGCAAGCGCCATTTGGATATAACTTCAATAACACAAGACTGAAAAAGCACTGTTGAATATCACTGATGTTAGCGCTGATTTGAATGAATTATGTTTAAGAGTGTATCATTAAGGTGGCACTGATAATTTGCATCTATTCCACAATGCTTTAATAAAAAAGCATTGTTGAAGATGATATAGTAATTGCACTTTCTTATATGAGCGATATTGCTAGGATAAAATGTTTACATATCCGAAAAATTAATGGTGGAGTTATGCGCCTCTATGTTTGTTTACACATATTCCACGGACGATGATAGCGATTATCTTTTCATTTAGATCTATATATATTGTGGTTCACACTATTGATTCTATTTCCAATCGTTTTTTCAAGTGTTGTTCTATTTTAGTAAGTACTCCTTTTGTTTTCTCCTTATTTGTTTTTGTATAATTAGTCATTGTCTCCTTTTATAATTAGTCATGGCACCCAAAGAGAAAAAGATATGAGGAAAAAACAAAGAAACCATAGAGAAACCGAAGATAGGAGGCATACAGAGAAAGATAAGTTTTGTTAAAAGAAGGATATTCCTGCAAAAGAATGTGTGCAAGAAGACTAGATTTGATCTTTATATCTCTATGTCTAATTTTTTTATTATTGTTTTTGTAGTCATCCTTAATTGCTAATGAATTTATGGACGATGACCCTGAATATGAAGAATTTCTTACTTCTATTAGGCACGTAGGGGATGATTTCTTTGATTGAACAATTATAGTTAATTTATTTTTTGTTGTTTGTCTTTTGGATGGTTAACTATGTAAACTCCATGAACAATTGTATTTGTCTTTTGGATGGGTAATTCTATTATGTTGTTGTGATCGAATTGAACATTATATTTTGGCAACATATATATCACTGTTTAATTTGAAGAATGACTTTTTTGTTTTTGTTCTACAATATAACTCAACAAATATTCATCAACGTCTGTTTCTAATATATGCGTGTTGTTGTTGATAATTATATGTTGTTGAAATCAAAAACATATAATTATCAAGAACATCACATATATTACAACTTCAATAGCACTCTTTCAAGAACGTGTTGTTAATTTACGTATATTCAACAACACATGATTAAAGAGCATTGTTGATATGTTATCACTGGATGTTTAACAATGCTCTTTTACGAGGGAGTTGTTGATATTTAATGACTATGAGCTGTAAAAAGTTTTGGATATTTATTAGCACTCTTTTAAGGGTGCGTTGTTGATATGACATCTTCAATGGCGCTTCTTGAAGGATGCGATGTTGAATAGGTCATACCAACAACATACCTTTATAAGAGCGATGTTAAAGATGTCATATCTACAGTGTATTCTTAAATGTGTGATGTTAAAGGTGTGACATTTTAAATATCTGAAGTTGATTTACTTCCCTCTACACTCTCAAATTTGTGCAAAAAGAAAACTTCATACGCAGAAAACCTCATACACTCAGAAAACTTCATGAATGGCTTCCCAACACGAAGGTGATCATGATTCTCACAATCAAGGTGATTACGATGCTACACCGACTCCACAAGACAAGAAAGTCATTGTTCATAAACAAACTCCCCGTGGAATGACTTCTATGAAGAATGTCATCCGTGCATGAAGTTGAACATAACACAAAAGACCAACCTATAAATTCGATGGGTGGCAACACATTGGTAAGCTACATTGTGTCATGGTTAGGCAGAATGTCCCTATAACATTGAGCAAATATACTGATGTTAGGTTGAATACCATGGAGGAGCGCATATGGAATGAAATAACAATAAGTTTATATTTCAGTGTGTGCGTTTTTGTGATTTCATGCAATGTATACGTGTTTGCATGCAATATATATGTGTTTTCCTGAAATGTATATATATTTTTGTGTATTCATGCTATGTATGTCTTTTCATGAAATTTATATGTATCTATGTCTTGTATATTTATGTGTTTTCAGTCAACTTTTGATCTTGGTGAGGAGCATAAGGATTACATTCTTAAATCCATCAACAAGGCTTTCCGATAATTCATAGCCCATGCCCGAAAATGTGTCAAAGAGGTTGATGGCAATATCAACCTCAAACCTCCAACTAAATATGCAAATGTCATTGAAGATGAGGATTGGAAGGCTTTTGTCACTACACACATGCAAGACGAGTCTTTCTTGGTAAAATCATCTTCTTTATATTGACTTTAGTCTTATATATGCTTTTGTATATACATATATATAGGATTGTTGATATTAATGTTTTTTTTTTGTTGAAAAAAGTTGGTAATGAGAACCGCAAGAGGACATCTAAGCCTTTGTATTCATACCGAGCTTCTTGAACGAGGTATAGAGGAATCGAGGAAAAAATTATAAGTAATGTTAATTTGTAACTACATTATTGACTGTTTTGTACACACACACATATTATATATATATCTATCTATCTAATTACATTCACTACGCTAGAGTTGTAGTTCAACAATACATATTTTAGATGCATAACAATACTTTCATGTGCTTCCTGTTCAACAACAGTAGTATATTGTAATGATTAACAACGCTTCTACTACGCTATTGTATTGAATATATACAACAACATATGACACAAAAAGCACTATCATATATTTCATACATACAACATCACACCGTACACAAAGTGTTGTCATAGATTTCATACATAAACAACGCATAATATAACAGATATTATATCAAACATGCAACAAGAATGCCCAATTTCACCACATTTACTAGAGATTTGACAATATAAACATCATTCTGAAAACTCAATTCATAAACCATTACATGAACTGATCTCCTTTATTTCAAATCCATTAACCCAAAAGATGATATGTAGTAATGAAAGGGGCGAAGGTGATGAAGATGTAAAGGACAAATCTATGAACTTATTTTCTTCCTTAACTGAAGAAATTAGAAGACGAAATGACATAGTTTAGATTCAATATAATAAGAATCAAATTAAAATTTACATTGAAAATATGGATGACAAAATGATAGCCAAATGCAAGAAATACATACAGAGATTGCAAGTTTGATAAATCACCAACAGATCCACCTAGCTTCAACCTTGGCATTTCCTATATTATAAAATAAGCACTTAACATAGATGTAAATGCAGTAAACAAGAGTGAATTAAATAAAAATAAATAAGATAATGATTCACCTTGTACTCGAAAATAGAAACCAAAGTATAATAACTTGCTTGAAGAGAGAAACTAAGAGGAGAAGAAGAGTAAGAGAAATAGAATACTGAATAATAAGTATTTATTGTGTGTGATGTTTTGTTTTTAAATCTGCAAAGATTCGCACTCACTAAAACAAGGATTTTTTGAATATATGACTTTTAACGACGCTTATTATAAAAAAATGTTGTTGATATGTCACCTTTAACATCACTTATTGAAGAAAGCAATGTTAAAGAGATTCAAATCAACACCGTTTGCTTAAAAAAGTGTTGTTAAATATCAAAATTCTTTAAAATTATTTAGTTGTCATATTATTTCAACTTTTGATAATGGAATGACAAATAATATAATTTACTTACCAAATATGTGTTTTATTGTGTCAAATCACATACCTTAATATTCTATTTTAATAATATTGGTTGGGGATTTAGAATATTATTTTTGAAGTAATAAACAATTTCATTTTTTCGTATATGAATGACCAAATTGTGTTATATATGAAAAACTAGCATATAAGTTTCTGTTAACAATTTGGATTATTTTCGTGTAATATTTACTCGAGTTATATGCTTCAGAATAAAATTAAATAATTTCATAAATACATATGAAGTAATAACTAAAACAAGCGCTTTTTGAATATATGACATTTAACATTGCTTATTATAAAAAACACTGTTGATATGTCATATTTAACAACACTTATTTAAAAAAGCGCTATTAAAAGATTCAAATCAACAACACTTGTTTAAAAATATGCTGTTAAATATCCAAATGCTTTAAAATTATTTAGTTGTCATATTATGTTCAACTTTTGATCATGGAATGACAAATAACATAATTTACTTACCAAATATGACTTTTTGTTGTGTTAAATGACATACCTTAATATTCTACTTTAATAATATTGGTTGGTGATTTAGTTTTTTTTAAGTAATAAACAAATGCGTTTTTCGTATATGTATGACCAAATTGTTTTATATATGATAAACTAACATATGAGTTTCTGTTAATAATTTGAATTATTTTCATGTAATATTTACTCGAGTTATATCTTTCAAAATATAATTAAATAATTTCATAAATACATATTAAGTAATAACTAAAACAAGCATTTTTTGAACATATGACTTTTAAATAGATTCAAATTAATAGCGCTTGCATAAAAACGTGTTGTTGAATATATTAGGCAAACATACAACAATACATTTTGAAGAAAACGCTGTTAAACTATATCCACCTATCAAATTTAACAAGGCTTGTTTAAAAGAACAATGTTAATTATCTTCCTATTATATTTAACAACTTTGTGCTAGAAAACGTTGTTAAAGGACCGTGGTTAAATGTGAGTTGTGGTGTAGTGTTTATTATTGGTTATGTTTTGGCAGCAGAAACAAAACGATACACCTTCGACTGCACATATATAGCCCTCGATGTTCTATGGGTAGATGCCCGTAAGAACATGGACGATGTCAAAGATAATGAACAAGTTCAAGAAGTGGTAAACCATGTTGTAAGTGTTTATCATTGAATTAAACTTGATTTCAATGCTTTATTTATCAGTGTGATTAATTAATATTATGTTTGTTTTTTCATAATGTGTTAGGTTGCCCTAAAAGGAAAGGAGAGGGAGCTACGGACCATGGATAGTCAGATGGTACTTGATAAGGCACTAGGACTGTCTGCATACTCTGGCCATATCTAGGGTGTAGGATTTGGGGTTAGAAAGCGAACATATGTACCCCTTCAAAAGTGTGCAACCAAAGCCCAATTGAATCAGATTCAAAACCAGTTGGATACCCTCATGCAACGGTTCAATGACTTTGAGCAACCAATGAAGTTGATGGAAGATGAGAGGCAACAACAAGCTCCTAGCAATGTTCCTTCAAACATGAATGAGAGTTGCACACATACTCCTCACAACATTCTCATTCCCATTCCTGATGTAATTTAGTTAACTAATTTTAATTTGTTTGCCATTTAGTTTAACTATAGTCATAAACTAATTATATGTTTTAACTAACATATAGGAAATCAATACTTGCAAACTTTTCCTCGAAATCCCATCTAGACGAAGAGTAGGTGTTGGTAAAATATACCACTTGGCAGATGCTATACCCCATAATGCTCCTACCTCATCCCATTATGTGAGGGTCTCGATTGATCTTTCAATCTATGAAGATGTATTGCTGCCAATTCCTCTCGATGAGGATTTCTTGACAGTGGGAGGGGCTATAGGAACTTATGTGGCTTGGCCAATGGACCTTGTTGATGTAGTACCTTTTAAGGTATGATTTTCACCTTATGCTCACTCATATTATATATATATATATATTGATATGTAATTGATAAGTTTTGCATTGAATATTTTAGAAAAATGTACACTCTGGGCCTACTGAGAAGGAGTTAGATCGCTCGATGACATCCCCTTACATAGTAGAACATCTACCGGAAAAGACTAAGGTTGTGAAGTCTATCGTTAGCAAACAAAAAACTAAGATGCTAAAGTCTACTAATTCATCTTTGGGGGATGTGAGCTCCAAAGAGGCCAAGAAATGCTCTGAGCTGTTTGAGCATGTAATGAATTTAGGAGAAGGTGATGTATTGATTATATCATTTCCCAAGGATGCCTTCGAGAATGTTATCTAAGAATATATTAGCGTCAATAATGTCTGGGATGTATATGAACATGACTGGATAGGTGCAACCGCTGTATGTGTATATATGAGGTAAATTATATTTCCTTCACTTCTCACTTTTGAATTTAATCGTTGGAGGTGTTACAATTAACTAAAATTTGTGTTATATATATTAAGTACTTGTATGATAATTTTATTTTGAACAAAAAAGAGGATGATGTTCATATCCCACATGTTACCACTTTGGTGTCGAGTAGCAACAATGACAAAAAGAAGATCGGGGAACACATAAAATATGTTGCAAATGCTTTAATCAATAATGAAAAGTTGCAGTTTTTTTTTCTTGCACCTTCTAATACCGAGTGAACATTTTGTAATTGTCTTTTGTATATGTTCAAACGTTATTGCACCTTTTAACTTTGTGCATATGTTTTGTTAGGGCACATTGGCTCTTGGTTGCCATTAACCGAATCGAGGAAGAAATATACTACTTTGACTCATTGAAACATGGTGATATGAACAAGTACACAGTTATGAAAGAAACTTTTAGTAGGTAAGTGGAATACGGATTTAAACTTTTAGGTACACTTTAACTTTCCTAGGTGTTTAGTAATTAAGTATATTTCCTATTGTTTAGGGCGGTGAAAATTTACAAAGCATGTGTTTGTTCTAGAAAAGCACAGTCTAACATCAAATGGACTCATATAAAGGTATTGACACAAAAATCAACTCAAACAATTATATGTGTAGTATGTTCATATTTCAATTAAGTTTATACTTATATGTTTACTTGATTTTAATTGTAGACCCCCTACCAACCAAACGAGATTGATTGCAACTACTACGTGCTAAACGTCATGAAGGAGATCATTCAATACTGGCCAACTCTAGTCAAGTTTGTCGGAGATTCATATACAGATGACCAAGTCATCCAAATTAGGGAAGATCGGTCAAATTATGTACTTTCTACTGTTAAAGACTAGTTTAGAGAATTCAATGAATAAATTGTAGCATAGGTATAAATTATAGCACAAATTATATATTTTTTGGTGTATGTAATGTAAGACTGAGATGACAACTAAGACGGGGGTGGGGTGGGGTGATTTAGTTGTTTAAAATTAAAAACTATAAATTGTTTTTGTAAAAGTGTTGCTTAGAAAAATTAAAAAAATCATGTTTTTAAAAATGTTTTAGTAAAAAAATCATGTTTTGAAAAATGTTTTAAAATTATTATTTCTTTCAAATAATGCTTTTAGTTCATAAATGAATTGAAAACCATCTATTCAGTTTAGATATAAATAAATTAAACAATTTAAAAATATAATTTAGTAAATTTATTTGGATTGATAGATTTCATCCATTTATTTGAATCTAAATACAAATTAGATTGATGGATCCTATCACTGCACACTTACATAACAACTATATTTCTTTATTTATTTTAGTGCTTTGTCGGTTGCTATCAAAATAGAAGTTACACATGGAAGCCTATAGTTTGTTAGTGTCTCTTGAGCTCTAGTAGCTTTATGCCATTAATCAGAATTGCTCGTGCCACAATATACCCCAAAACATAAGCGGACACGAATACACCTATATATGGATAAAATTACATGTCTATCATGTTTTAAATACGAACAAACGGGCATATGCGATGCTCATGGGAATTTTGCTATTTTTATAATAAAATGACATACTTATTCTGATTCTTAGGCTGTAAAACAACAGGCATGTTTCTTAAGCAGACTAGTTTCTTAGACCTATTTGCTGTTTCTATTCAGAACTGCAAATAAGTAGTAAAAAATCAATAACATTCTAACACATTTCATATATAAATGAGCCAAATATGATTATATATATTAATAATGGAAGATTGGAGAACTTCTATTTCATCATTCCAGGATTGGGAGTTCTAAACATGTGCTATTTCATATTCTGTGCTCGCCGCTATAATTATTTCACTAATTTAAGACTTAAATTAATCCAGTGACAACATAAAAAGCTTTAGGATGATACATATACATAAACATAGTTGAATTAAACTTTCTATTAGTGATTGTTAAATTTTATTATTTGATGTTCAACTTTATTTGTGTAATAAAACTTTGTTCATAACTTTATCTAGTGCTCTAGTGAAGACTATGACTATTTTCTGGTCTGCAAGATTAAGCAAACTATCCTCTATCGCAAGCCCCAAAATATCAGCTTAATCATGCATTTCACAATCCACGTCTATGGTCAATACATCAATGTTTATAAATTAAGATAAGTGTTTATTTTATTTTATTTATTTATTAATAAAACTACAGAAAATAGTGGGTCAATTAGTGTACAAATGTTGAAAACTCTTTCAACTTAGTGGGCTAGTGCCAAAATAGGTTGTGAAAAGTCACATATAATTGTACTTACTGTTTGACTTCTATGTTTCATAGGTCATCTGATTGAATGAAATGTTACTTTAAATTAACAAAGATTTAATATATCCATAAGTGTTTTGGGCACCCCTTGTACTACATAGCCGATGCAGACATCTAATATTGATAAAACACTTGGATTACATACAAGACAAGAATAATTCAATTGTATTACATACAATTATAATGTACTTATGTTTACTATATTTTGTCCTTTGATAGAACATATATTGTGTTGATTCCCTTCTCATCATGCTCTAAAGGTAATGTGGTTGTCTCATGTTCCACAACTATAACAACCAAAAGTTTGAAATCTTCTCGTGGATCTGTTTTACAAATCCACATAGAGGATAAATAATATATTAGTAATCACAACTATAAATTTTATTTGTAATTAATTGATTATTTAAACAAATACCATGGAAAGAGTTGGCTTATTCCAATGGTTTTGGTGCAAGATCTCTTCCAAGGTCCAAAAAAAAAAGTTAATAGTGAACATAAATAAATTATTACAAACGTAAAGTAGAAAAAACATAAGTAATTGAATATGTCACATGCCATAAAAAATCGAAGTAATTTTCTATGCCAAGAGGTATGAATATACGAAGAGCCTAACCCACACTTTGAATCTCCTCATTATATTTAGGGAGTTGAGCATCAATATCTCGAATACACGGTCATGTAAGGTATTCTCTAAGTTGTGTATCCTAATTTCTATTTTTTGAGCTCATTTGTGCATAATCTCAAGTTACATGTGTTCTCACTTTGTAGAATCTACATTGTGGCTTGGATGTGAGGATGCATTATGGGATTATCGAATATTAAGAACCCATCCAATGCTAATAACGCAACTCATATGGTCTGGTTTATCCAAAGAAATAGATAGGTATGAATACTTAATTTTGTTTATCCAAAGAAATGGACATTGTGATATTTTTTATGGGTTTTAAAGTCATTGAATAATTTTCACACAACTAATAGTATTATGGTAATTATCAGGATTTTAGAAAATCATTACAAATTTTTAACCAACTAGGGATTTTATAAGAATTTTCATGGATTTATAAGATCATTAAAGATTTTCACAAATTACGGGTATTATAGGAATTTTCACATTTTTATAAGGACATTATGGCAATTTTACACAATTAAAGCCATTTCAATAATTTCAATGGAGAAATAAATTTATTTTAACAATTTTAATAGTGTCATTTCTCTAATTATATTAATGTGAAAAGGGGGAAAAGATAATTTGACATGAGACACAATGACATTTTTGTATTTAATGTGTAACTCTAGGGCACTTCTGTCTTTTCACCAACTCAAAACACTAAATTTTTGTTATAAACATTCTCTCTATTATCTGCATCACCAACCAAAAAAGAAACTTGTTGGTACACAAATTCCTTTACCTCTATACTCTCTATCATCTTTGCCTTTTTTGTGAATATGTCAATCATTAGCTTCATCATCATAATGGATGAACAACCACCACAAAGTTCCACATACCGCTACTTAATCAATACATAGTCACATTCAACTATTATCCTCTAAGACGCACTGGTAGGCCTTCGTCTATAAGACTAGGATTGCAACTAAGAGAGGGGGGATTACTTGACTTAAAATTATTGCCAATTTTTCTACAAAATCAAGAATTAAGTGCAGCGGAAAACTTATGTAGAAAATTGATAAATAAAATCGAGAGATAAAAGGGAGAAGAGAGTACACCTAGATTTTATACTGGTTCACCTTCTTGTCCATCGAAGGCTACGTCCAATACTCTTCCAGCACAAGAGATTTCCTCACTAAATATTATGAGTTTTAATGACAATATCTCACCCTAGGACTTCTATGTACCTTACACACTCACTAATACTTATATCACTCTTGGAAACACATTTTCCAAGTGACTCAACTCCTTTTCTTATCACACCCTTGTGAAAGAAAGTAATTTGCAATAACAATGAAGAATATACAACAATGGCATGATTGTCTATACAAGTATGAAATGTAATATCACTTGCAATCCAATAACTCTTTGTATACTATGTAATAATGCTCTTATAGTTTGTAAAACTTTTGAAACACTTTACTTAATACAACTCAGAAAATTCACTTTGAAAGTTTAAAAACAAGTTGCAATAAGTGCAGAAAAATGTTTCAGAGAATTTTCAGAATTAACTAGAAAGTTTGTGTAAGAGTTGTGTGAGAGTTATGTGTCTCTTGTACATGAGTGTTTCAATGCCTTTAAATAGGCTTTCCAACCAGCCATAACACCTATTAGAAAGAGTAGGAATTAATTGGAATGAAACCATTTCGTTTGGGATGAAAACTATTCACTTGGAAATCTGAAAACTGGTACAACAACTCTCAGTAATCGATTACAACCTTGAGTAATCGATTACCCAACTTCGCGAGAATTGGGTAACTTGTTACCCATATACAGTAATCGATTACCCTGCACATATTTAGGTGGATAATTGGTTTTCTCACTCATGTAAATTGTTACTTATATTCAGTAACATGTTACACACTATTTTTGAAATTTTTTTTGTTTATACTTGAAGTGTTTCAATTTTCTTTAAAAATAGTTTGAGCATTACTACTATTGTATATTCAAGAGTATAAGATAGAAGTACCTATTTAGACTTAGACTAATTTGTCTTGAAGCTTTTTCTTCTTTGTCTTCATAAGTATTATTCCTTTTCTTCTTTTTGGTGATGTTGGTGTCTTCATCAAAACCATGCCAAGGTCAGGAGCAAAGATCTTCTTCACAATCTCCCCCTTTATGATGATGACAAACCAATATCTTCTTTAATAATATAGTTTTATGAGAGCAGTATACTTTGAGACATGTTGAGATGATGTGAGTATACTCCCCCTATTTTTTATGCTCGCCCTTTCATTTGGATATATGTGCCTGGAAGAAATGTGACAAAAATACACTTCTCCCAACTTTTCTCCCCCTTTTGACTTTATTAAAAAGTAGAAAAGCCAAGAGTTTCTAGCACAATATATATATATAGCATACAATATGTATATGACAAGCAGAAAAGGATATCGCATAATAGAAAGTTAAAACATGGTTCAAACCATAACAACAAAAACAACAAAATAACAGCAAATTGCCCAAATCCAGGCTAACATTACAACCAGAAAAACCCTAACAATAAAGATAATCTAAGACTCAGGCTCAGAGTTGTCTTCATCAATGTCCATTGGTGAATCCTTTGGTGAATCCTTTTTCAAGTTAAAACATCGTTCCTTTGGTGAATCCTTTTTCAAGTAGAAAATTGGTTAGACGATCATACAATGCACGTGGAGCTTGCTTCAAGCCATAGAGAGCTTTCTTTATTTTGTAAACATGAGAAGGATGTTTGTAATCTTCAAAACCAGAAGGTTGTTCTACAAACACTTCTTCTTGAATATATCCATTTAGAAAAGCACTCTTTACGTCCATTTGATATAGCTGAGAATTTAAAGAACAAGCATATGCAAGTAATAGCCTAATAGCTTCAAGTCTATCAGCCGAAGCTAAGTTTTCATCAAAGTCTATACCTTCTTCCTGATTGTACCCTTGGACTACTAGTCTAGCTTTGTTTTTAACAATAATACCATTTCCATCAGATTTATTTCGAAATACCCAATGAGTTCCTATGACATGCCTATTTTTAGGTCTAGGAACAAGTTCCCAAACTTCATTTCTCTCAATCTGGTTTAATTCTTTTTGCATTGCAAGAATCCAGTGTTCATCCTCGATTTGGAAGAAGATTTGGAAGAAGAGAGAATTCAGTTTGAGAGAGAAGTGGAATGTGAGAATGTGAAATAGAATGAGAATGAATGCCTTTTTTGAAGCCTTGAAGTGCCTCATATTTATAGGATTTTTATGCCACTGCCAGGCAGCTCTCTTCCACCGCCAAGCTGCTCACCAAACCCTTCAGCATGGGTTTGGTCCCTTGGCCAAGCAGCTTAGTCACTTGCTTGGGAATGACTAACCCAAACTAGTTGTGAGCTACTGGCCCAACTATGGTGAGCTACCTCTGAAAATCCTATGGAGGCTACTTAAAATGAGGTCATGCATGAGGTCATGGTTGCTTGGTGGCTAAGTCAACTTGACAAAATTGCTGGGTGCAAACCGCCAAGCTGCTTATTAGGCACCACTAAGCTGTCTGCTTGAGCAGCTTTGACCGTGCTGATGGTGATGTGGCCTTGTGATTATACATGTACTATATATATAACTATAATATATAATATTTTCCTATTATTATTTAATGTCTATTATATTAGTTGTTTAAGATAATGATATTAATAGTTTTGTTTTTATTTCCTTCTTATCTAAATTTATACTCTTTTATCATGAGTTATATTGTGCTTTTCTTATTATTTATTAATAAAATAATTCAAGCCTATAGATTTTGTTTTTATTAATTATATATTTGTATTTAAATATTTATTTTTGTTGTTGGCTTACCGTGACAACCATTACATAAATCTATATACAACACACTCATAATTCCTTGGCTTCAAAATCATAACTACCCATTCCAATGATACCTCTTTGTCAATTATCCTGTGGCATCCTATTGCTTATTAGCCTCACTCACAGGACCATGGATAAGGAGAAAACTACCTCTGACAAAAATTGCTTATTTAAAATATTTAAAATGAAATGGATGGTTCGGGAAGGATATACTAACGTATAAAATATTGAGGTATTTGTTGCCTCCTATTTCTGGAGAATTGAGCCTATGGTTGGACGACCACGATTTCAAGATACCCAATAAGTAAATTACATGAGTTATAATTTATGATTCTTAATCAAGTTTGTCTATGTATTAAATAAATTAGTTTTTATTTCTATCAATGGAGCCTATACAACATTTTTATATGTTACCATTAACAACATTATCTTACTACTATTAATATAATATGAATTATTATTAGAAGTAATACAAGATTTGTTTTAAGGATGGAATTGATTTTCAGAAATGCATGACCTTGCTTTGTGTTTTTTTATGCGACATGTTAAAGTATTTTTGGATTTTTATGAAATTGATTGTGATTGGTCATTGTTTAATGAAGTGACAATACTTGCGTTAAGTGGATGCTAGCGTTGACATTCGTGATGATTAAGAAAAGTTGAAGTTAAGGGCTAAAGTGGCTAACACTATTCCAGATATCGCAATAAACCATGGTCCTTCAACTACGCTTGATAGAACAACACCGTTAAAAACGAGGTGGAAGAATATCAACAATGCTCATTTAAGCAAGCGCCATTTGGATATAACTTCAATAACACAAGACTGAAAAAGCACTGTTGAATATCACTGATGTTAGCGCTGATTTGAATGAATTATGTTTAAGAGTGTATCATTAAGGTGGCACTGATAATTTGCATCTATTCCACAATGCTTTAATAAAAAAGCATTGTTGAAGATGATATAGTAATTGCACTTTCTTATATGAGCGATATTGCTAGGATAAAATGTTTACATATCCGAAAAATTAATGGTGGAGTTATGCGCCTCTATGTTTGTTTACACATATTCCACGGACGATGATAGCGATTATCTTTTCATTTAGATCTATATATATTGTGGTTCACACTATTGATTCTATTTCCAATCGTTTTTTCAAGTGTTGTTCTATTTTAGTAAGTACTCCTTTTGTTTTCTCCTTATTTGTTTTTGTATAATTAGTCATTGTCTCCTTTTATAATTAGTCATGGCACCCAAAGAGAAAAAGATATGAGGAAAAAACAAAGAAACCATAGAGAAACCGAAGATAGGAGGCATACAGAGAAAGATAAGTTTTGTTAAAAGAAGGATATTCCTGCAAAAGAATGTGTGCAAGAAGACTAGATTTGATCTTTATATCTCTATGTCTAATTTTTTTATTATTGTTTTTGTAGTCATCCTTAATTGCTAATGAATTTATGGACGATGACCCTGAATATGAAGAATTTCTTACTTCTATTAGGCACGTAGGGGATGATTTCTTTGATTGAACAATTATAGTTAATTTATTTTTTGTTGTTTGTCTTTTGGATGGTTAACTATGTAAACTCCATGAACAATTGTATTTGTCTTTTGGATGGGTAATTCTATTATGTTGTTGTGATCGAATTGAACATTATATTTTGGCAACATATATATCACTGTTTAATTTGAAGAATGACTTTTTTGTTTTTGTTCTACAATATAACTCAACAAATATTCATCAACGTCTGTTTCTAATATATGCGTGTTGTTGTTGATAATTATATGTTGTTGAAATCAAAAACATATAATTATCAAGAACATCACATATATTACAACTTCAATAGCACTCTTTCAAGAACGTGTTGTTAATTTACGTATATTCAACAACACATGATTAAAGAGCATTGTTGATATGTTATCACTGGATGTTTAACAATGCTCTTTTACGAGGGAGTTGTTGATATTTAATGACTATGAGCTGTAAAAAGTTTTGGATATTTATTAGCACTCTTTTAAGGGTGCGTTGTTGATATGACATCTTCAATGGCGCTTCTTGAAGGATGCGATGTTGAATAGGTCATACCAACAACATACCTTTATAAGAGCGATGTTAAAGATGTCATATCTACAGTGTATTCTTAAATGTGTGATGTTAAAGGTGTGACATTTTAAATATCTGAAGTTGATTTACTTCCCTCTACACTCTCAAATTTGTGCAAAAAGAAAACTTCATACGCAGAAAACCTCATACACTCAGAAAACTTCATGAATGGCTTCCCAACACGAAGGTGATCATGATTCTCACAATCAAGGTGATTACGATGCTACACCGACTCCACAAGACAAGAAAGTCATTGTTCATAAACAAACTCCCCGTGGAATGACTTCTATGAAGAATGTCATCCGTGCATGAAGTTGAACATAACACAAAAGACCAACCTATAAATTCGATGGGTGGCAACACATTGGTAAGCTACATTGTGTCATGGTTAGGCAGAATGTCCCTATAACATTGAGCAAATATACTGATGTTAGGTTGAATACCATGGAGGAGCGCATATGGAATGAAATAACAATAAGTTTATATTTCAGTGTGTGCGTTTTTGTGATTTCATGCAATGTATACGTGTTTGCATGCAATATATATGTGTTTTCCTGAAATGTATATATATTTTTGTGTATTCATGCTATGTATGTCTTTTCATGAAATTTATATGTATCTATGTCTTGTATATTTATGTGTTTTCAGTCAACTTTTGATCTTGGTGAGGAGCATAAGGATTACATTCTTAAATCCATCAACAAGGCTTTCCGATAATTCATAGCCCATGCCCGAAAATGTGTCAAAGAGGTTGATGGCAATATCAACCTCAAACCTCCAACTAAATATGCAAATGTCATTGAAGATGAGGATTGGAAGGCTTTTGTCACTACACACATGCAAGACGAGTCTTTCTTGGTAAAATCATCTTCTTTATATTGACTTTAGTCTTATATATGCTTTTGTATATACATATATATAGGATTGTTGATATTAATGTTTTTTTTTTGTTGAAAAAAGTTGGTAATGAGAACCGCAAGAGGACATCTAAGCCTTTGTATTCATACCGAGCTTCTTGAACGAGGTATAGAGGAATCGAGGAAAAAATTATAAGTAATGTTAATTTGTAACTACATTATTGACTGTTTTGTACACACACACATATTATATATATATCTATCTATCTAATTACATTCACTACGCTAGAGTTGTAGTTCAACAATACATATTTTAGATGCATAACAATACTTTCATGTGCTTCCTGTTCAACAACAGTAGTATATTGTAATGATTAACAACGCTTCTACTACGCTATTGTATTGAATATATACAACAACATATGACACAAAAAGCACTATCATATATTTCATACATACAACATCACACCGTACACAAAGTGTTGTCATAGATTTCATACATAAACAACGCATAATATAACAGATATTATATCAAACATGCAACAAGAATGCCCAATTTCACCACATTTACTAGAGATTTGACAATATAAACATCATTCTGAAAACTCAATTCATAAACCATTACATGAACTGATCTCCTTTATTTCAAATCCATTAACCCAAAAGATGATATGTAGTAATGAAAGGGGCGAAGGTGATGAAGATGTAAAGGACAAATCTATGAACTTATTTTCTTCCTTAACTGAAGAAATTAGAAGACGAAATGACATAGTTTAGATTCAATATAATAAGAATCAAATTAAAATTTACATTGAAAATATGGATGACAAAATGATAGCCAAATGCAAGAAATACATACAGAGATTGCAAGTTTGATAAATCACCAACAGATCCACCTAGCTTCAACCTTGGCATTTCCTATATTATAAAATAAGCACTTAACATAGATGTAAATGCAGTAAACAAGAGTGAATTAAATAAAAATAAATAAGATAATGATTCACCTTGTACTCGAAAATAGAAACCAAAGTATAATAACTTGCTTGAAGAGAGAAACTAAGAGGAGAAGAAGAGTAAGAGAAATAGAATACTGAATAATAAGTATTTATTGTGTGTGATGTTTTGTTTTTAAATCTGCAAAGATTCGCACTCACTAAAACAAGGATTTTTTGAATATATGACTTTTAACGACGCTTATTATAAAAAAATGTTGTTGATATGTCACCTTTAACATCACTTATTGAAGAAAGCAATGTTAAAGAGATTCAAATCAACACCGTTTGCTTAAAAAAGTGTTGTTAAATATCAAAATTCTTTAAAATTATTTAGTTGTCATATTATTTCAACTTTTGATAATGGAATGACAAATAATATAATTTACTTACCAAATATGTGTTTTATTGTGTCAAATCACATACCTTAATATTCTATTTTAATAATATTGGTTGGGGATTTAGAATATTATTTTTGAAGTAATAAACAATTTCATTTTTTCGTATATGAATGACCAAATTGTGTTATATATGAAAAACTAGCATATAAGTTTCTGTTAACAATTTGGATTATTTTCGTGTAATATTTACTCGAGTTATATGCTTCAGAATAAAATTAAATAATTTCATAAATACATATGAAGTAATAACTAAAACAAGCGCTTTTTGAATATATGACATTTAACATTGCTTATTATAAAAAACACTGTTGATATGTCATATTTAACAACACTTATTTAAAAAAGCGCTATTAAAAGATTCAAATCAACAACACTTGTTTAAAAATATGCTGTTAAATATCCAAATGCTTTAAAATTATTTAGTTGTCATATTATGTTCAACTTTTGATCATGGAATGACAAATAACATAATTTACTTACCAAATATGACTTTTTGTTGTGTTAAATGACATACCTTAATATTCTACTTTAATAATATTGGTTGGTGATTTAGTTTTTTTTAAGTAATAAACAAATGCGTTTTTCGTATATGTATGACCAAATTGTTTTATATATGATAAACTAACATATGAGTTTCTGTTAATAATTTGAATTATTTTCATGTAATATTTACTCGAGTTATATCTTTCAAAATATAATTAAATAATTTCATAAATACATATTAAGTAATAACTAAAACAAGCATTTTTTGAACATATGACTTTTAAATAGATTCAAATTAATAGCGCTTGCATAAAAACGTGTTGTTGAATATATTAGGCAAACATACAACAATACATTTTGAAGAAAACGCTGTTAAACTATATCCACCTATCAAATTTAACAAGGCTTGTTTAAAAGAACAATGTTAATTATCTTCCTATTATATTTAACAACTTTGTGCTAGAAAACGTTGTTAAAGGACCGTGGTTAAATGTGAGTTGTGGTGTAGTGTTTATTATTGGTTATGTTTTGGCAGCAGAAACAAAACGATACACCTTCGACTGCACATATATAGCCCTCGATGTTCTATGGGTAGATGCCCGTAAGAACATGGACGATGTCAAAGATAATGAACAAGTTCAAGAAGTGGTAAACCATGTTGTAAGTGTTTATCATTGAATTAAACTTGATTTCAATGCTTTATTTATCAGTGTGATTAATTAATATTATGTTTGTTTTTTCATAATGTGTTAGGTTGCCCTAAAAGGAAAGGAGAGGGAGCTACGGACCATGGATAGTCAGATGGTACTTGATAAGGCACTAGGACTGTCTGCATACTCTGGCCATATCTAGGGTGTAGGATTTGGGGTTAGAAAGCGAACATATGTACCCCTTCAAAAGTGTGCAACCAAAGCCCAATTGAATCAGATTCAAAACCAGTTGGATACCCTCATGCAACGGTTCAATGACTTTGAGCAACCAATGAAGTTGATGGAAGATGAGAGGCAACAACAAGCTCCTAGCAATGTTCCTTCAAACATGAATGAGAGTTGCACACATACTCCTCACAACATTCTCATTCCCATTCCTGATGTAATTTAGTTAACTAATTTTAATTTGTTTGCCATTTAGTTTAACTATAGTCATAAACTAATTATATGTTTTAACTAACATATAGGAAATCAATACTTGCAAACTTTTCCTCGAAATCCCATCTAGACGAAGAGTAGGTGTTGGTAAAATATACCACTTGGCAGATGCTATACCCCATAATGCTCCTACCTCATCCCATTATGTGAGGGTCTCGATTGATCTTTCAATCTATGAAGATGTATTGCTGCCAATTCCTCTCGATGAGGATTTCTTGACAGTGGGAGGGGCTATAGGAACTTATGTGGCTTGGCCAATGGACCTTGTTGATGTAGTACCTTTTAAGGTATGATTTTCACCTTATGCTCACTCATATTATATATATATATATATTGATATGTAATTGATAAGTTTTGCATTGAATATTTTAGAAAAATGTACACTCTGGGCCTACTGAGAAGGAGTTAGATCGCTCGATGACATCCCCTTACATAGTAGAACATCTACCGGAAAAGACTAAGGTTGTGAAGTCTATCGTTAGCAAACAAAAAACTAAGATGCTAAAGTCTACTAATTCATCTTTGGGGGATGTGAGCTCCAAAGAGGCCAAGAAATGCTCTGAGCTGTTTGAGCATGTAATGAATTTAGGAGAAGGTGATGTATTGATTATATCATTTCCCAAGGATGCCTTCGAGAATGTTATCTAAGAATATATTAGCGTCAATAATGTCTGGGATGTATATGAACATGACTGGATAGGTGCAACCGCTGTATGTGTATATATGAGGTAAATTATATTTCCTTCACTTCTCACTTTTGAATTTAATCGTTGGAGGTGTTACAATTAACTAAAATTTGTGTTATATATATTAAGTACTTGTATGATAATTTTATTTTGAACAAAAAAGAGGATGATGTTCATATCCCACATGTTACCACTTTGGTGTCGAGTAGCAACAATGACAAAAAGAAGATCGGGGAACACATAAAATATGTTGCAAATGCTTTAATCAATAATGAAAAGTTGCAGTTTTTTTTTCTTGCACCTTCTAATACCGAGTGAACATTTTGTAATTGTCTTTTGTATATGTTCAAACGTTATTGCACCTTTTAACTTTGTGCATATGTTTTGTTAGGGCACATTGGCTCTTGGTTGCCATTAACCGAATCGAGGAAGAAATATACTACTTTGACTCATTGAAACATGGTGATATGAACAAGTACACAGTTATGAAAGAAACTTTTAGTAGGTAAGTGGAATACGGATTTAAACTTTTAGGTACACTTTAACTTTCCTAGGTGTTTAGTAATTAAGTATATTTCCTATTGTTTAGGGCGGTGAAAATTTACAAAGCATGTGTTTGTTCTAGAAAAGCACAGTCTAACATCAAATGGACTCATATAAAGGTATTGACACAAAAATCAACTCAAACAATTATATGTGTAGTATGTTCATATTTCAATTAAGTTTATACTTATATGTTTACTTGATTTTAATTGTAGACCCCCTACCAACCAAACGAGATTGATTGCAACTACTACGTGCTAAACGTCATGAAGGAGATCATTCAATACTGGCCAACTCTAGTCAAGTTTGTCGGAGATTCATATACAGATGACCAAGTCATCCAAATTAGGGAAGATCGGTCAAATTATGTACTTTCTACTGTTAAAGACTAGTTTAGAGAATTCAATGAATAAATTGTAGCATAGGTATAAATTATAGCACAAATTATATATTTTTTGGTGTATGTAATGTAAGACTGAGATGACAACTAAGACGGGGGTGGGGTGGGGTGATTTAGTTGTTTAAAAATGTGACTGGTTTTTATGCACTATTCAAGAGTTAAAAGCAGCGAAAAATTTATGCAGGAAAATAATCAAGTAAATGTCAAGAGATAAAGGAGAAGAAAGTACACAGTTGTTTTTATACTAATTCACCTTCTTATCTACCAAAGGCTACATCCACTACTCTTACAACACAAGAGATTTCTTCACTAGATATTAAGAGTAGTAATTATAATTTCTCACCCCGAGATTCCCTTGTACCTTACTCACTCTCTAACACCTATATCACTCTTTGAAAAACACCTTTTCCAAGTGACTCTATCCCTTTTCTTTTCACACCCTTGTGAAAAAAAGTAATTCAATACTTAGAATGAAGAAAACATTTAACAATGGCAATGGATTGCCTTTACAAGATTTTGAAGTTATAAACTCTTGCATTCCAATAACTGAATGTATACTTTAGTACTAATGCTCATAAGGTTTGAAAAACTTGCAATAACACTTAAGGCAACTTTGAAAAACCAAGTTCTCAAAGTTATGAACAAGTTGAACCAAGTGTAGAACAAGTATTTCAGAAAATTGTAGTTTGAGTAAGTGATTCAAGAAAATTGCACAAAGTGTGTATGAAATGAGTTTCAATGCATTTATATAGACTTCCCAATCATCCAGAATACCTCTATGAAAAGGTAGGAATTGTTTGGAATGAAACCATTTTGTTTGGGTTGAAAGTTGTGTGGTTTGAATATGAAAACTAGTATAACAACTCTCAGTAATTGATTACTGAATCGATGTAATCAATTACCCAACAAGTTTGTCCCACTGCGTAAACAATTTTCACAAGCAGTAATCGATTACCCAATTTTTCTGTCCAATTAGGTAATTATTTACCTTGTTATGTAATCGGTTACCCACATGGTGTAATCGATAACTCTGGTCATTTTTTCTTGGATAACTCGTTTATCACTCATGTAACATGTTACTTAGTTCTGGTAACCTGTTACTTAGGCACAGTAACATGTAACTTAGATCTAATAACCAATTACATAGAATTTTGAAAATTATTTTCATTTATACTTGTGTTTATCAATTTTCTTTTAAAATACTTTTGAGAATTACTACTAAGTGTATAGTTTAGAGTATAAGGTTAGATGTACCTAAAGACTTCTAAATTCTTGAAGCTTTATCTTCATTGTCTTCATAAGTATTCTTCATTTTCTTCTTTTTTTATGTGATGTTGATGTCTTCATCAAAACCTTGCCAAGGTCAGGAGCTAGGTCTTCTTCACAATCTCCCCCTTTTTGATGATGACAAACCAATATCTTCTTGATAGTGTAGTTTTATGAGAGTATTATACTTTGTGATATTCTTGACTTGTATTGAGTATGCTCCCCCTATTTTGTATGCTCCCCCTTTGATTTGGAGTTATGTGCCTGAAATATTTTAAACAGAAAATACACTCTCCCAACTTTTCTCCCCCTTTTGACTTCATAAAAAAGAAGAAAAGCCAAGAGTCCATCACAATATAGGTATATATTGAATACAATATGTATATAACAAGCATAAAAGTAATCATAAAAATGATATCGTATAGCAGAAAATTAAAAGATGTTCAATCATTGTTCAAACCATAACCACAAAATCAATAAAACACAACAAATTGTTCACAATCATGCAACACTACAAATAGAATTCCTAGACAACATGAGATATAAGATTCAGGTTCAGTGTTATCGTCATCAAGATCCATGCTATTTATCTTATAAGAAAGACGTTGAAGCTCGAATTGAAGCTTACAAGTCTTGAAGCTTTATCTTCATTGTCTTCATAAGTATTCTTCATTTTCTTCTTTTTTTATGTGATGTTGATGTCTTCATCAAAACCTTGCCAAGGTCAGGAGGCCGGTCTTCTTCACAATCTCCCCCTTTTTGATGATGA
>NW_017719586.1:0-6738 GCF_001865875.1 Lupinus angustifolius
TTCAGTGTTATCGTCATCAAGATCCATGCTATTTATCTTATAAGAAAGACGTTGAAGCTCGAATTGGACTTGTTGATTCTGAGCGTCAAGAGCATCCATCCGATTAGAGATGTAGCCTCGAAGAGAGAATAATTCATCCATGATCATCTGATTGGTAGACATGGGAACAGATGAAGAAGACTCAGCATGAAACTCAAAAGTTTGTTGTTCAAGAGGGTTGGCAGAGGCATTCACATTTGAATCAGCATGTGCAGCCTGTCTATCACTTTGATGCTTATAGAGTCTATCAATGGGATCTCGAAAGAAGCCCATTTTGTGGATCGCTTCCACATCGATTTTACAATCGTGTGTATCAAGTGTTACTTTGGATTAACCAGCAGCGGATACACCAAAATTCACAAGTATGTTGATTATGAAGATTGCATAAGGCAAAGGGTTGTGAGATTCTCGAACAGACCACATATGTCTCATTACTATGTTAGCCCAATTGATTGAAAGGTTATGCTTAAGAGCATACTTCAATTGCAGTTCCATGTTATTGATTTGAGAATGATTTGAATATTTTGGAAGAATGACATAGCTCAAAAAGAAATGAAGCAATGGATCTTCGAGATTGAGATATCCTACAACAAGGATATCTATACTCTTTACAATTTCACCTAACACCAGTTGTTTATGCATTTCTATTTCTCCCTTAGAGAAGCTACGCATAGAGTAGTAGAACTCTTTTCAATCATAATTATCTCAATCACATGTAAGACCGAAATCTTTGATGCTACCTTGAGAAGGTATATTACAGCAAACTGAACTGAAGGTCTTAACATCCAAAACAATTTCTTTTCCTTTCACATAGGATGTTAAATAATTTTTCCTAAAGTTCAAGTTACAGTAAAATACTTTAACAAGTTCAGGATAATAGGCTTTTGATTCCTCAAAGAAATAAAAAAGATATTGTTTCCTTAGAAGAGTATGGAAATTAAAATCTTCAAACTCAAAGGTATTGACATTACCATACTTAGGAGCGAAAATGGAGCGTCCAAGAAAATGCTCGAAGAATGTTTTGTGTTGAACATCATTTCCAAGAAGACGTGACAAGTCCAAAGGATTAGCCTCAGAAGATTAATCTCGTTGCTTTCTTTGAGACACACTGGTATGTTGCTTCTTAACTCTTGATGATGACGCCATGAATTGCAGTTTTTGAATGGTTAGGTTTTGAGTTTTGAGAGATTTGGGATTTTTTATTGGGGCCACTAAACATGAAATCTAAGGAATAGAAGTGTTTAGAATTGAAAAAGTGATATAAAATAACTCAAAAATCACACAAATCGGATAAAAATGAGGTTTTTAGGAAAACTATAGGTTGAGCACGGAAAAGAGGGTTTGAGTTGGAAGAAGAAGTGTTTGAAAAAAAAGGAGGGAAACTTAAATAATGCTCAGAGTAATCGATTACACAAAGTGAGTAATCGATTACACAAAGTGAGTAATCGGTTACTTACCACAAAATAATTTCCAGATTTCAAACAGACGTCTTAGGTAATCGATTATTGATAAGTGCCAAACATACCTAAATTTCATACACTTTTATGGCACTTATCTTAAGCATAATTGAGAAAAACCAACTTAACACAATACTTTTTGTATAAAATATCACAATCTTGTATATTTGTGTTTGTATTTCTTTTTATGTGTTTTGTAGGATTTAGAAAGAAGAAAAAAAGAGAAAAAAGACTCATGGTCAAAGAGAAAAAGAAGTCAAAATCAAGGTGCTCAAGGTGCTCAAGCAAGTAGCTGAGCGGACCTGCTTGGCCGCTCAGCCTAGCACTAGAATAATCCTGACACAATCATAACTCAAGCTTGGCACGGTCAGACACAAGCCTGGCACACGCCCAAGCTGCTCAACAAGCAGCTCAACGGTGAACCAGACACCTGCCCAGGTCAGCAAGCACCAAGTCACGTCTTAGTCAGCACGGTCAAAGCTACTGAACAAGAAGCTTAGCGGTGCCACAGATCCTAAGCGGTGCGCACCCAGACTTGACTTAGCCATCAAGCAAACCATGAAGTCACCAATGACATCACTTCAAGTAGCCCACCATAGGCTTTTCAGAGTAACTCACCCATAGCTGGTCCCATAGCTCACAACTAGCTTCAGTGAGTCAAGCTTAAGGAGGCGACAAAGCTGCTTGATCAAGTGACCAAACCCATGCTGAAGGGTTTGGTTAGCTGCTGAGCGGTGCAAACAAGCAGCTCAGCGACTCCAGGGAAATTTCTCTAAATAGGAGGCATTTCAATCGAACAAAAGGACATCATAGATCATATACACCATCTTGCCTTGAAATTCTTTTTCCCTGAAGTTCTCTCTTCTTGTTCTTAGTTCATAGGAGATTTATTTAAGTAAGTTTTGTAATTTTAGTTTATAATTCAAGAGGCTAAAAGGAGAATGATGCAAAAATTCATTTTGTAATCTCATTTGGAACCTAAAGCATCCAATCCTTGGATGGATGGCTCATGCTCCTAACAATTTCATTTGAAAGTTGATTATGTATTTCTACTTCTTCTTTTATTCTATGTTTGAATTTTAATCATTCAAGTTAGTGCTTTGGTTAATTTTATTTTTTTGAGAAGTTTCTAATGCTCTTTTTAGATTGATCACCTAAAAACCGATTTCAAGTCATGAAAAATTACTTGTCTCAAACACTTAACAAATAAACTAAGAAGTTGTTGTACTATTTAGTTTATTTTCCAAGTTAAGCCTACTTTTCTTAAGATCTTATATTCATTACTAGTTCAATATTAGAGTAGCCAAGATGAGGGTGTAACAACCTAGTCTCTTGTAGACGTAATATTGTTTAGTTATAAATATAAGTGATCATCATTATACCATTTTAGGACATACACTAAAAGGAGAATTTTAGACCTTGGTGTTTGGAGTTAATCAAAGTAAAACATAAGAACTTTTCTAAGTAGTTCAAATTTATACGAACTTGTCTAAGTAGTTCTTCATTCATATGATTCATTCTGTTAGGCAATTCCTTGTGGTTCGACATAACCCTATACTATACTACAATTGAATCTTGAAAGAGGTGTAAATTGTAAAATAATAAAGTGTTATCAATAAATTTATTTGTTTAAACACCTTTTAATATACAAAAGTGATGAAGCTAACTTACTAACTTTTATTTATTGTTATTTACATTCCACCATTTATTTATTCTTTAATACCAACCTTCCTTATGGAAGATGTTTGGTTTGTTAATAAAAGGAACCCAAAAGGAAGTAAATAAATAAAGGTCACGTAAAGTTATTATTCTTTTGTTCTTTATTTATTTATTTGTTTCTAACAACTAACTATTCATCACTTTTGTACATTAGAATACCATTAAACCGGTGTTGGAATTTATTCCACAAAACCGAGATGGTATTCAAAGGTACTTAATAATTATGTAATAGGGGATTGGTTTGATACCATTGTATCGGCGTTAGAATTTATTCTAACTAAGCCGATATGGGGTAAAGAAGGAATAACTTATTCACATGATTATTAGAAGTAAGTTGTAAATGAAATATTCTTGTAGCCATTATACCGACGTTGGAACTTATTTCAGCAAAGCCGAGATGGCGAACAAAGAATAAAACCGAGTTCACTTACTTAATCAAATAAAAAGGAAACACACCAAAGAAGAGGAATTCCGCTGTCAACAAATTGGCATTACTGCTAGGACGATTTGTTGAGGCGGGAAAAACCTCCTCGAAAATAACCTTTCAACAATTACACAAGAGGGTAATCGATGACTAAAGATTCCTGCTCAATGCTGTAATCAGTTACTCTGGAGAGTAATCGGTTACTGAACCCAGAATTTAAATTTTCAGGCATACCAGATGCCTAGTAATCGATTATTGAACATATTTAATCGATTACATATCCAAGAATTTGAAAATTTTGAAAAGATTTAAGCAATTTTAAATACAAGTATGCATATTATAAGCATAATGAAGCAAACATATAATCACGAATAAGTATTTAAGATAAGTAAGCTTCATCAAGTATGCCTAATTCACGTATAATTTTATAGAAAGATTGTTTTTCCAGGGGTTTAGTGAATATATCTGCTAGTTGATCATGAGTATCAACAAATTCCACAGATACATCTTTCTTTTGGGCATGGCCCCTAATGAAATGATGTCTTATATCTATGGGTTTGGTTCTAGAATGCATTACTGGATTCTTTGTGAGATTTATAGCACTAGTATTGTCACATTTTAGGGGTATGCAGCCTAAGTCCAAGTCATAATCTCGCAATTGTTGTTTAAGCCACAACACTTGGACACAAAAACTACCTGTCGCTATGTATTCTGCCTCAACAATACTTAGAGCAACACAGGCTTGTTTCTTACATGACCATGAGACTAATGTATTACCTAATATATGACAAGTACCACTTGTACTTTTTCTCTCAGTTTCGCATCCAGCAAAATCTGAATATCCAACCAAATTACATACACTTCCTTTTGGATACCATAGTCCAACGTTAGTTGTTCCTTTTAGATATTTAATGATTCTTTTGACAGCAACTAAATGTGACTCTTTTGGTTTAGATTGATACCGGACACGTAAGCAGACACTAAACATTATATCAGGTCTACTGAATGTTAAATAAAGTAGGGAACAGATCATACCTTGATACTTTGATATATCAATGCATTTTCCAGATTCATCCATATCAATATATGTGCCAGAACCCATAAGAGTGGCAATTGGCTTGCAGTAATCCATTTCAAATCTTTTCAGTAAGTCTCTGTAGTATTTGGATTGACTCACAGAAATACTATCCTTGAGTTGTTTGATTTATAATCCAAGGAAGTAATTTAGCTTCTCCATCATACACATTTCAAACTACCCTTGCATCATTTTGCCAAAATCACTACACAAGGTTTCATTAGTAGAACCAAAAATAATATCATCTACATATATTTGAACAAGATGAGTATGATGATTTATTTTCTTAATAAATAGTGTAGTGTCTACCTTTCCTTTTGTAAAACATTTTTCAACTGGAAAGTTTGTTAGACGATCGTACCAAGCACGCGGAGCTTGCTTTATGCCAAAGAGAGCTTTCTTTAGTTTATAGACATGAGAAGGATGTTTGTAGTCATCAAAACCTGGAGGTTGTTCTACAAGCACTTCCTCTTTTATATAACCATTAAGAAATACACTCTTTACGTCCATTTGATATAACTGGAAGTTTAAAAAGCATGCATATGCAAGTAACAACCGAATAGCCTCAAGTCTAGCAACAGGAGCGAAGGTCTCATCAAAATTTATTCCTTCTTCCTGGTTGTATCCTTGTGCTACCAGTCTAGCTTTATTTCTAACAATGGTTCCATTTTCATCTGATTTATTATGGAATACCCAACGAGTTCCTATAACATGCCTATTATCTAGTCTAGAAATAAGTTCCCAAACTTCATTTCTCTCAAACTGGTTCAATTATTCTTGCATAGTAAGAATCTAGTGTTCATCCTGGATTGCATCATCAATCTTGGAAGGTTCTATTTGAGAAATGAAAGCATGTTTAAACAAGTATCATTTATCTTTAAACGAGTAGTGACACCATTACTTATGTTGCCAATGATGTTGTCAATAGGATGGTCGCGTTGAGTTCTCCATTCTCTGGGTAAATCAGATTGAATATGCTCTTCTTGAGAAGATTGAGTATCATCCATTTTCATGTGCTCAGTATTGGTTGTTGCATTGGTAAAAGAATCCTCCTTTGAAGGGGAACTTCACAAGTCCTCTTCACCAAGAGTTAGTCCATCCTTTATTATAGGATTGGTTTTATAAAATGTTACATGAACATATTTTTCCATGGCTAAAGTTCTTTTTTTGAAAATTATACAAGATTTACTCGTAAGAGTGTACCCTAGGAAGAGTCATTCATCAGCTTTTGCATCAAATTTGCCGAAGTTATCTTTTCCATTATTTAAAACAAAACATTTACAACTAAATACATGCAAATGAGAAATGTTTGGTTTTCTACCTTTAAAGATTTCATAGGGGGTTTTCTTGAGAATTGGTCTTATGAGAACTCTTTTTGAAACATAACAAGCCGTACTAACTGCATCAGCCCAAAAATATTTTGGGAGATTAGTTTCATTTAACATTGTACGAGCAAGTTCTTCTAAGGACCGATTCTTTCTCTCTGCAACACTATTTTGTTGTGGTGTTCTAGGAGCAGAAAAATTATGATTGATAGATCATCACAAAATTCTTCAAAAGAAGCGTTTTTAAATTATCCCACATGATCACTTCTTATAGTAGCGATTTTTAGAGATTTTTCATTTTGAACTCTTTTAGCATATTTGCTAAAGGTGTTAAATGCCTCATTCTTATGAACTAAGAATAGAGTCCAAATATATCTTGAGAAATCATCTGCTATAACAAGAGCATTGTAGTTACCACCATAACTCTTGGTCCTTGAGGGGCCAAATAAGACCTTGTGTAGTAATTGCAATGGTCTATCGGAAGAAACCATATGCTTAGGTTTGAAAGAAGTCTTTGTTTGTTTACCCATTTGACAAGTCCTACATAGTTTGTCTTTAACCAACTTCATTTTGGGTAAACCAACAACTAAATCTTTCTTAATCAGTTTATTCTAATGATCCATATGAATATGAGAAATTCTCCTATGCCAAAGCCATGCATCATTATTATTATTATTAGCAACTAAACATTTTATCATT
>NW_017719587.1:0-22700 GCF_001865875.1 Lupinus angustifolius
TTTAGAGTTATTAGAATCCTTACTTTCAATGATGCATTTATCCGGGTAGAATACCACATGAAATCCTTTGTCGCATAGTTGACTTATGCTCAACAAGTTGTACTTGAGTCCTTCGACATATAATACTCCTTCTATAGTCGTTGAAGGTGGCTTACCGATTCTACCAACTCCAACTATTTTTTCCTTTGTTTTTATCACCATATGTGACATAGCCTTTGTCCCTTGGAGTAAGGACAAAGAACTTATCTCTATCGCTTGTCTTGTGCTTTGAGCAGCCGCTGTCCAAGTACCATAGATTGCAGGCGGCTCTCAAAATTTCCTGCAATACAGGTTAAGTAATATTAGGTACCCAATTTTCTTTGGGTCCTACATGGTTAGCATTTTTCTCAACCCATCTATAATGACCTAAGGGCACACCATGTTTTCTAATCATGCAAGTGTTTCATGATTGCCCATGGTTTTTACAATAAGTGCATATGGGATGATGCTTATGTATCCTAGATTTATTGTTATTATTCTTAAAACCATGGATACTTTGTTTTTGAAAATTTATCTTGGTTGAGATGTTCTGATTCTTAGAATTTTGGCTTTTAGGATAGCCAAGACCTCTTCGGTCTATAGAATGTCTTTAAACTTTGATAATCTTGTTCAGATCTTTGCTACTCTTATTTACCATATTTAGTTCAAAACTTAAGGTTGAAATTTTCTTTTCAAGAGTAATGCAGTTTTGACATGAAGACGATGATGGTTTATTTATGAATGCTACAAACTCATTTTTTTTTGTTTTAAAAATAGTTTGGTGAGTTTGACGTATTCATCATGTAATCATTAAATGCAATTTTCAATTCAGAAGATGAAAATAGGTTAGATTCATTTACCTCTTCATCATCAGAGTGATGAGATGCCATGAGTGAGAGATGTGCTTGTTCTTCATTTTATGGTTCAGAGGCCGGACTGGTATCATTATCTCCCCAAGCTATGTAGGTTCTTCGTCCAGTCCTCATTTCATTCTTGCCTTTGAAGGCCTTCCTCTTCATGTTTGGACAATCCATTTTCATATGACCAGGCTTGCCACATTTAAAGCATGTAAAGTTTTGGTTTGAGTATCTAATCATCTTGATAGATGTGATGCATGGAAATGATCAAGGCAATTCTGTCATAAAAACACCACTAGGCCAAATATATTTTGAAAATCCCTACATGATTTAACATTTGCTTTCCCATTGAGCCTTAGCCTTTCTTTTGGGAACTACAATAAACCCAATCTTACATATACAAAGAAGAAAAATCACTTTCCTATTGAGTTAAGAGAGTCATCACTTTGAAATATTCAAGACGGGGATAAATAATCAAAATGGTGTATTGTGGTAAAAATGAGGAAGAAAGTATTTGTTCCTTCTTCAAAAATAAATAGAAAAATAAAAAACGCCTAAAAATAAGGAGTTCAAAAATGAAGAGGGGGTGGAAATTGGTGAAAAAAGAATGGCACAAAAATGATTGTTAAATATTGAATGAGTTCAAGTATGGAGAGTGAAAATAAATAAATATCTAGTATGCTCTCTTAACTTCTTAGGAACTTTGATATCTAAAAAATCATACTTTTTGTAGATCAGACTCATTACAACCTAGAGAAAGACCTTAGTAATCAATGTTAAACATCTACTATTGATTTGATAGGAGATGAGTACCAAATTTGATTTCATGCTAAATTGGTGCAATAACAAAGAGACTCAATTTCCACTTGATGAGAGAAACACATTCCACCTATAATTACATTGAGTGTCATATTTATCTGATTACTGGCTTTCTTGATCGATTAACAATGAATTACATATAGAGAGCACTTCACTATCACATCACTTATTGATTGCACAGAATAGTATTGGGTACCACACAGTTCTTTGAATTGTTTACACTTGAATTTTGTTTTATGAATGTTGGGTGATGAAAGATGATATTCTTTGAACAATGTTCGACATATTGGGAAGTTTACTGTTAAACAAAATTTCAAGCACGCTTGTTAAGTCTTGACTTGTACTTTTGTTTGGGGACAAACAAAGCTTTAAGTTGGGGAGAGTTGTTAAGTGCAAAAATTACTTTAAATAATAAGGATAAGTGAGTATCTTTTAACCCTAAAAGTCTACATGAGTTTAATTTCTAATATATATTGAGTCAGATATTTACATTGAATCCTATTATGTGTGTTTTTATGTTATTTCAAGTGATTGGAGGCTAAAAGGAGCAAAAGCTACCAAACGTGATCATAATTCTAATCAGAATATTTGAAGATAAAGAGGCAATCACCTAATTCTAATCATTATCTTTGAAGTTAATGATTCAATCACCTAATTCTAATTAGTATCCTGGAGATAAGGAAAAAAATATGGAAGATTAGAATAAATTAGAAGAGTAGCTATGAGTTGAAGGCATCAGGAGTCATCACTATTCACCACTTAGAAGAGAAAATATTAGGATTGGAGACAACAAGATGGTTATAGCTTCCATGAGAATGAGTAGCTAAATCCTCCTGTCTGGCGTCAGATGTAATTATTTGAACTCGATGTGTCCAATATGACTATTTAGCTGTCTAATATTATTCCATTGTTTTTCCTTGATTATTCTTATTATTAAGGCTTGTTTTGGTTTGAACATGCATAATATCAAGTTTAAAGATGAGTAATGGAATTTTCTATATTTAAACTAGATCTAGAATATATCAACTAGTAATGTATTGATGCTTAGGAATGCGATTAATTATTGAACTAGCCACTCGAACACCCATATTATTATGAGTAGATGATTAATTTGCAAGGAATTGAGAATTTGTTTGTTTAGTCATTTGATTTGTTTACTCAATAAATTGATAAATAGATAAGAACTGCTGGTGGGAAAATCTTAGGAATAATCATATATGAATGTCATTGTTGAATACTAGAGGGCAAATATGGAAATCTAATCTAAGGTTCTTCATCTCTCAACTTAATATCTTCAAATCGTTTACTTTTACATTAGTTTGATTTTAATACTTTCACTATTATGGGTCTATAGCAAGCACTTGATGAACCTTGGCAATTATATATATATATATATATATATATATATATATATATATATTCCGCCACCCTTAGAGATGAGACTTCCAAAATATTATATATATATATATAATCATATTTGGCTCATTAATATATGAAATGTGTTTAAATGTTATTGATTTTTTACTATTTATTTGGTGTTTTGAATAGAAATAAAAAAGAAATCTAAGAAACTAGTCTGCTTAAGAAGCGTGCATATTTTTTACAGCCTAAGAATCAGAACAAGTATGTCATTTTATTGTAAAAATAGCAAAATGCCCATGGGCCTCCCACATGTTCGTTTGTTTGTTTTTAAAACAGGCAGGGCATGTAATTTTGTCCATTAAGCATATGTGGGTGTTCTCGTGCCCGCTTAAGTTTTAGGGGCATATTGCAGGAATGAGCAATTCTGATTACTAGCATGAAGCTACTAGAGGTCGTCTGACCGTAAGAGGCTTGGCCATGTGATCGTCCAGGTAAGTCAGTGATGGTTGGTAGTGGTAGGGATATTATTCCTATATTACATGATACCATGCAGCAAGGTCGTCTGAATGTAAGAGGCTTGGCCATGTGGCCGTCCAGGGTAAGTAAGCGATGGTTCGTAGTGGTAGGGATGTTATTCCTATATTATATGATACCACGCAGCGAGATCGTCTAGCCGTAAGAGGCTTGGCCGTGTGGCCATCCAAGGTAATTTAGCGATGGTTCGTAGTGGTAGGGATGTTATTCCTATATTATGTGATAATGTAAGATCGGGTCCCAAAAGAAGCATTCCTTTGGAAGATGTCTTAGGATGGGCAGATCATTTTAAAGGACTAACTAAAATATTTAATCGGCTAACTTCTATTAGTGTGCATATTCATTATAAATAACGAAGTAGTGGAGAGGAAATTTACGGGAGACGAACGAGCCCCGTGATGTTAAGAGGGACGACGATGGCGGTGATTCGTCAGCAAAATATTGAGGGAGAGTCTAGGTGAGACGAGTCCAGTGTATTCCTGGATGAGGTATTATGTTGGATCGGATAGTTCTCACAATGCAAACTAGATGATCTCTGACAACCCCTCTTTGCAATCAGGATCAATGAGAGGGATGCCCAGAAAGTGTTTGATATGACACCATCCTGAAATAGACAGTTGTTCGGAATCGATCGATCATATATATATCCTTGCGAGGAATAATTTTTGGTGCGATCAAATCGGCTTGTTATGGGACCTGTACTCTTGGTTATTTCTGAATAGTATATTGGGAGGATATTGGTGCAAGGATGAAAGAAATAAGCATAACATTCATACATTGAGATCGTGGATGTTAAATCCCCATGATCCGAGTTATAACCGCATTCATCATTGTGCACTATGTTTATGATCCATATTGTGTATATTATGCGTGTCGCTCTGGATATGATATTCCGTGTAATTCCATGCCGTCAATGAATTATATTCATTAGATTTCTTACTCTCTCTTCTTTTCTTTTCTTTCTTCTTGTTCTCGATTCGCGTCCTCGTTTATATGGATCGTACGACGAGGATTCGGAGCTACCGATTCTCGATGTCCCAAGAAGGGACATGGATTAGTGATGGAGATAGATATACCTACACATGCCCTTGTGCCTTAGAGCTAGAGATGGTTTGTGATGGCTCTACAATGTGCTTCCCTTCACAACATGCAAGCTTGGAGGCTTCTTTCACCTTACCTGCACGAAGATTTGCACCTACCGCACCATCCATTCAATCTGTGATCCCTCATGGATCCACTGATGTTGGACCATCTACTAGGAGACGGAGTAGGGATGATATGCCCAATGCCCCACCGGGGAAGAGAGCTGCCATACCGATGCCGCCTGATCTTCAGGCAGAGGCGGGAGTGGGAAGAAAGTCACAGGCGAGAAGCCGAAGAGGAAGACTGTGTGGAGTTGGTATGTATAGAGGACTCCATTGAGGTGGTGGACCTTTCTTCCGATTATGAGATGGAGGAGGATCCCAGCGAGTGTTCTAGTACACCCGCTAACCCCGGAGCTAGTCGCTAGTGGTCATTTCTATTTCTAGTAGCCCTTGAGGCGAGTATCTGTGTAGGGTACTTATAATATTCTGAATAAACCAGACTATTGTAGACATTTCAGTTAGGATTAAAATGTATTCCGCTTCGCCTTTGTATATGTTTTCAGTTATTTCAATAAAGGATCATTCCACGAATTATTGTTGTCTTTTCCGTATTTTAGGTTACTAAATGTGATGTCCCGAAAAGGAATTAAATGTAAATGAGGAGTTTTACATTATAAAAAAATTAAATTTTTTTTACCCATTTTGGACAATATTGTTGGAGTAATTTTCGGGCGTTACATACAATATTATATCATTTTCATCTGAACCAATCTAATTCTGCCACATAGACTTGTAGTTTAATTTTTTACTTTATGATTTATTAATTAAATATTTTATTTTATTTTCATTTGTTTTTATAACTAAAATATTTAAAGCAATGATAAAAATAATTATAGATAATAGAAAAAAATAATTTTCGTTTAATTTAAGAAATTATGTATGAAATAAAAATATTTTTTTATTAGATTTTTTTAGAAATTTAATAATGAGGTCATGGATAATGTGGTATTTTATTTTTGGCTTCGAGTTGAGAAAGAGTTGTAATCATTAGTACTGTCACTATTAGTTATCGAAGCGGAAAGTCAATTCATGACTACTACAATCTTTTATGCTATTAATTATCTTTTCAAATAAATTCTTCAACAAAAAAATAAAGTCTTTCAAATAAATTTTATTGAATTTTAATAATTTGGTCACGAATTGTGTTGTATCTTCCTTTTTACTCTCGATGCTCGAGGTCAGTTCACGACCGTTGTGTTTTCGTTATTATTGATTCAATTTAATTAAATTAAAATAATTATTTTTCTGTATTTTTACTTACCTAATAAATTTTAAGAATTTTAATAGTCATCTCATGGTGGTTTCATATGTTCCTTCCTGCTCTCAAAGCATAAAGTCATTTTATAATCAATGATATCTCTTTGCTATTTATTCAACTTAATTAAATGATAATAATAATAATTTCATTAATAAGAATCAAATCAACTTATAATTCATCTTCAAACTAAAATGACTTAGTTTGATATCCTGATTATACTTATGGATATATAAGAGCAAGATAAACACTTATTGAACATAGAAATACAAATTATTTTGTTTTGTTTTAATAATTGAATACTATATTTTATTGCATTTAGGGATACATAGAATACTATATTTTTAGTATTCTAGTATTCCCTTTAAATCTCAAACACCAAATGTACGCATCAACATGGGATAAAGCATATCAACGAGCGTGAGAGGCAATGCAAGAATAATCTAATCAATAAATACATATCTAAACTGAATAATAGAGTCATACTACATTTTGCAGAAAATACATTAAATCTTCTTTTATGCCTAAACATGGGGGAAATTGGTGAGAGATAAGATTCGTGAAGCTCAGGAGTTAGATATGTGTCAGGAAAGGTATAAACACCTCATACTCCAAAAGGACAACTATTAAAATCTATTAGCTTTAAAATGATTTGATATTAAAAATACATCATCATTATTATTACTTTATTAATGATAAAGTTTAAATGACATAATACAATATTGGGTAAGAACCATCTTCCATCATCCGAGAGATAGAAGATGCAAAACTAGTGATGGAACCTTTTCTAAACTAAAAAATGAAAGGAAATTACAACAAGGTCGCAAACCTCCTTTAATTAAAAAAATTGCATTTATTTGATCAAATACTCTTTGCTTATCATTTTTCAAAACTGTTTTTTTATTATTATTATTACTATTATTTCATATATTTTTGTATTTTGCATTACTATTAATTAATCGTTAGGATAAATATATTTATTTAATACTTCGATTTGTTATTAATCACTCGTTTAAAATATATTTTTAATTATTTGAGGTTCATAATTATATTTTTTTATTAATTACATAATATTAATTAACCATTATTATCAATATTCTTATTAATTATTTTGATTAGTCACTATTATAAAGATTACTTAATTATTTGATATTAATTAATTATTATTAATAGCTTTTACTAATTATTTTAATTAATTGGTTAGTATTATTGAGATTTTATTTTGATTGTTTCAGATTAATTAGTCATTACACAAAGTTTTTATTAACTATTTTGACTTGTCAATAATCATTACAAAACAATTAACTAAGGAGATAGAATAAGAAAACAAAGATAACAATCATACCTTCCACATCCCAAGGGATGGAAGAAGCAACGTAAATAATGGTCATAGCTTCTAAGCTTGAAGAGGAAAGGAATAATCCTAACCATCCTCTTACTCGAATTATTTAGATTTTAAACTATTTGTAATACTTAGCCGTTTAATTATTTAAACAAAAAGTAAAAAATATTTTTATGCAATATATAATTATTATTTATACTTATTGTTGTTTATTATTTATATCAGTATATCAAATTTTAATCAATTATTTAATACAAAATAAATTATGTGCCTTATATTTTTTTTGATATTATAATTGAAAAGAAAATAACCTAAAATAAAGAGAAAAAATAAATACAAAATGGACCTAGCATGAGAAGGGAAGGCATAGAAAATGAAAGGCAATTTGGCGGCTAACGCTGATCTTAAAAGCTAATAGCGCACATAAAGTAAGGCAATGAAGGCCTACCAATGCGTCTTAGAAGACAATAGTTGAATGCGACTATGTATTGATTAGATAGTTGTACGTTGAACTTTGTGGTGGTTGTTCGTCCATTGTGATGATGAAGCTAATGATTGACATATTCACAAAAAAGGCAAAGATGATAGAGAGTATAGAGGTAAAGGAATTTGTGCACCAACAAGTTTCGTTTTTGGTTGGTGATGCAGATAATAGAGGGAATGTTTATAATAAAAATTTAGTGTTTTGTGTTTGTGAAAAGACAGAAGTGCCCTAGAGTTACACATTAAATATAAAAATGTCATTGTGTCTCATGTCAAATTACCTTTTTCCCCTTTTCACATTAATATAATTAGAGAAATGACACTATTAAAATTGTTAAAATAAATTTATTTTACCATTGAAATTATCGAAATGCCTTTAATTGTGTAAAATTGCCATAATATCCTTATAAAATTGTGAAAGTTCCTATAATACCCCTAATTTGTGAAAATCTTTAATGATCTTATAAAACCATGAAAATTCTTATAAAATCCCTAGTTGGTTAAAAATTTGTAATGATTTTCTAAAATCATGATAATTACCACAATACTATTAGTTGTGTGAAAATTATTTAATAACTTTAAAAAGCATAAAAATACCACAATGCCCATTTCTTAGCATAAACATAATTAGGTATTCACACCTATCTATTTATTTGGATAAAGTAGACCACATGAGTCATATTATTGGTATTGGATGGGTTCTTAATATTCGATAATCCCATGATGCATCCTCACGTCCAAGCCACAATGTAGATTCTATAAAGTGAGAACAAATCTAACTTGAGATTATGTACAAATGAGCTCAAAATTTAGAAATTAGGGTACACAACTTAGAGAATACCTTACACGACCGTATATTCGAGATATTGATGTTTAAGCCCCTGAATATATTGAGGAGGTTCAAACTATGGGTTAGGCTCCTTGTATATTCATATCTCTTGGCAAAGAAAATTACTTAGATTTTTTATGGCATGTGAGATATTCTTTTTTTTTTAAGCCGAAGGTGCAACTACACCTCGAAATATATTAGATAAGAACGAAGATACATTAATGATAAGAAGATGTGAATCTATAACTAGGAAGATGATTCCTATTACGCAAGAATTCATGAAAAATGAAATTAGGAGTAGAAAACCATTTAGAACTAACTTTTGAATTAATCCCATAATTTGCCAATTTATCCGCGCAAGAATTGCCTTCTCTATAAATATGAGAGACCCTGAAATCCATTTCAGCCATTGCAAGTTTGCACTTAATCCATTTGTTTAGGAGCTTCCAAGGAGGATTGTGGTTACCTTTGAAAATTTCAACCACCATTGTAGAATCACATTCAAGCCAAAGGGACAACCAACCCTTTGATATAGCAAAGAGGATTGCTGATATTGCAGCATTGAACTCAGAAAATAAAGCATCCTCAATGCCGTAGTAATCAGCCATGCAGGCAATTCACTAACCACTATGGTCTCTGAAAATTGCTCCTCCCCCAGCATGCCCAGGATAGCCTCTAGCTGCTCCATCGGTGTTAACCTTGATACTATGTGTCATAGGGGGTGCCAAATTACTTCCAAAATCGATGGAGCCTTTGGATAGTTGATGGAGACCTTGAAGGCTTTTAGTATACAAAGCTCATTCAGAGAAGGTCTGCCAGTTGCTTTAGAATAGATGCTTGAATGAGAAGTTGCCATTCTGATTCTGTTGATGACAGATCCAATGTTGTAGCCTTTATTATCAAATCTGCATTGATTCCTGCACCACCAAATTGTGCTGATTGCATGGATAATGCAAGCAGCGAAAAGGTGTTTTACCTGGTCACACCAATCAGATTTACTAGCCAAGAGTATTAATTTGACTGAGGAGATGTCCAGCTGAATATTGAAAATTCCGTTAATCCAATTCCATATGAGAATGGCCATGGGACAGTTGAGAAACATATGAGATGAGGTCTCAGCATGGGCTCTACACAGGCTACACATTGAGACCATGGTGTACCCTCTTCTTTGCAAGTTCTCATCATAAGGCATTTTGTTGTTGAGTAATCTCCAAGTCACAAAAGATTGTGAAGGATGAATGGCCCGAGACCAAATTTTTGTGAACCAAGATATAGTATTGGAAGCAGGATCAATAGACTTGTAAGCCTCCTTTAAAGTGAGCACACCATCATAGGAATTTTCCCAACAAAGCAAATCCTACCCACCAGAGAAGTCAGTTTTGGCAATTTTATCAATAAGAAAGGGGAAGTGATCAGCCAAAGAATTCGGGATATTCCAAATAGAATTCTGAATGAAGTTTGAGATTTTAGCCTTTAAATGACCCTGCCAATGCTGAGGTATGTTGAGAAGATCAACTAAGGGAGATCCAAGCCAGTTGTCCTTCCAGAAACTTATGTTATCCCCCTTACTTATAATCCATATGGAGTTATCAAAAGCAGTTTGCCAATTCATCCTAATTCCTGACCAGATGGATGATTTTAAATATCTAGCAGAGGGATGAGTACCAAATCTGGTTCTGCAGAGGACTGCCCAATCTCTCCTAGAGTGCCTCAGATCCCAAGCCAGCTTAGTGAGAGCAGCCTTGTTAAGCTTCGATAAAGATCTAATACCAAGACCTCCAACATTGGTGGGAGAGCACACATGAGACCAAGGCACAGTGACCATTTTTCTAGTGTTTATGTCCCCTGACCAGACAAAATTTCTAATGCAAGAGTCCAGATTTTTTATCAATTGACAAGGCCAAGAGTAGACATGGAAACTGAAGACTAGCATGCTCAGAATTACTGATTTGACCAGTTCCACCCTGCCCATTATAGACAAAGAGTGACCTTTCCACTTGGCAAGCTTACCAAGAATTCTATCAGCAATAGGCTGCAAATGGATCTTTCTAGGCTTACCTTTGAAAAGGGGAACCCCCAAGTAAGTGAAAGGAAGAGCCCCTGCATTAAAACCTAAGTAGGAAGATATCAAGGCAGATTTTCTATGATTGGCATTTGAGTAGAATTTACACTTACTATGATTTATGAATTGCCCTGAAGCTTGAGCATAGTCATCCAAAAGCTTCCTCAACTGGAGCAACTCTCTTTTAACTCCTTTGCAGAAAATAAGGATATCATCAACATATAAAACATGGCTAGGAGTGCTAAGACCCTTAGGACCAGAAATTGTGCTCAGATTATTGCTAGCCACCAGCTTGGAAATGCCCATACTCAACACATCTTCTGCAAGGCAAAAGAGCAAAGGGGAAAGGGGATCCCCCTGTCTCACACCCCTAGAGCAAGTGAAAAAACCCACACTTTGGCCATTCACATTAATGGAAAGCCTAGCTGATTGGAGGATGATCTTGATCCATTGAATGAATTGAGCATGAAAACCAAAGGCCTGAAGAGTTTGCAGCAAGAAAATCCAGTCCATTGTGTCAAAAGCTTTCCTAACATCAATCTTGATTGCTAAGTTTCCACCTAAAAATTTATGATCAAGGAGGTTAATAGCTTCAGATGTCGTGCAGATACAGTCAGCAATGTTTCTATCCCTTAGAAAACCTTTTTGCTGAGGAGAAATTATTCTAGAGGCAATGAGGGATAATCTATCCGCTAAAACCTTTGTGATGATCTTGAATTGGAAGTTTGCAATAGCAATTGGCCTGAATTCTTCAATCCTGTCAGCATTAGAGGACTTAGGGATTAGAATCACACTGTTAGAGTTCATGTTAGGCAATAACCAACCATGATCAAAGAATTTCTTAACAGAAGAGCGAACATCCTTACTCACTATGCTCCAATAGTTTTGGTAAAAACTTCCTCTAAATCCATCTGGACCAGGGGCCCCTTCACCATTTAGAGAGAAAACTGCAGATCTAATTTCCTCTTTTGAAGGTATACTAATTAGATTGTTGTTTTCCCGAGGAAGCAACATCTGAGGGATGACATCCTGAATCAAATGATTAGGGGTGGTATCATTAGAAGTGGCAAATAGGTTGGTGAAGTAATCTAGAGTGTGATTGGCTAAATCATCCTGGTTTGAAATGATTCTGTCTCCATCTTTAAGAATTGTCATGGACTTAGAGACCTGCCTTATCTTAGTAACTTTGTGAAAGAAGCTTGTGTTTCGGTCACCATTCATGTGCCAGTTGATTCTAGATTTCTCTTTCCAGAAATCATTTTCCATGCTTAGAGCCTTTAACAGATTGAGTTGAGCATTTCCCTCTTGATCCAGTAACTCATCATTAGGACCATAATTGTTGATAAAATTCTGAATATTCTCCACATTGGTCATAGCATTTTGGACAGTTTGATGAATATTGCCAAATACAGCCCAGTTCCAAGTTTTTAGCTTAACTTTAAGCCTTTTAAGCTTCTCAGACACAATGAACATAGGACATCCAACAATTCTATCATTACAAGCTTCCTCTATCACCCTTGAGCAGTCAGGGTGATTTATCCACATTTTTAGGAATCTAAAAGAAGAAGTTCTCTTAGACACATAGGAACTACAAGTAAGAAGAAGGGGATGGTGGTTTGAGGAGATCCTTGGGAGAGTGCAACAAGAGACTGAGTTCCAAATAGATAGCCAATCATCATTACACAAGCTCCTATCAAGCCTTTTTTCAGTAAGAGCTGATCCTCTTCTTTTATTAGACCATGTGTATTCAGCTCCTCTAGTTTCCAGGTGAACCAAATTAGCCTCCTCCGAAAAAGAAATGAACTCCTTAAAAGTATTAGAGCAGGGCAGCCTAGACCCCTTACACTCAGAGGCACCTCTCACCACATTGAAATCTCGTATGCAATTCCAAGGACCAACTGTTTGCCTCATTAAATTGATGATGTCTTTCCAAAGGGCCATCCTTTGAATATAATGGCTATGAGCATAAATAGCACATAAGTGCACCAGCTTAGCCTCCATGGTTAAAGAGACAACAACGTATTGATTAGAAGAGGCAATTACAACATGGCTTAGATTCTTATGACAAAGACCCCATAGATTGGGCAGCATGGTACCTCTTTCATTGTAAGCAAAAAACTTTAGATTTAACTCATCCAAAAACAGATTATTAACATCCTCCATGGCAATCATAGGTTCAACAATGAAAACCAGATCATGCTTATTACACAAGCAGAAATTTTTTAAAACCAACTTAGTTTTAGGATTACCTATCCCCCTACAATTCCAAAAGAGGACTTTTATTGATCACTAATGAGGTATCCCCCTTTACGGGTGTACTGAATATTCTCATAATGAGTCTTCTTTTTCATCCTTTTTTTTAGATTTAGATAAAACTGAAGTGTAGAATCCTTATTCTATCTGATGATCAGGGTCATCCTCAGCCCACAACCTTCCAACTATCCTCATATCTTGTATGACTGCCTGGTTTTCAACTTCTGTCTCTTTCTGAATATTGATGTTCACTTGCTCAGGTTCACAAGGAGTCTCAACCAAAGAGTCTTCCACTCTAGAGTTGTCCCGTTTTTCCTCCTCTAAGGCAGCATTAGACTCCAAATCAGGGGATATTATCAACCTTTCCAGATTGTCAAGGTTAATGTCTCTATTGTCTAACTCCAAGTCTATGATCAGGTCATGAGACTTCTCCACAGTTGGAACTTTGGCATCAGGGCTGGATTTTTTAACCTTGGTCACCTCTTCAGTGTGTTCCTTCTTGTGAGTTCTCCTACAGTTAGATATCATATGCCCTATTACTTCACAACCTGTGCAAAATTCAGGGAGATTTTCATACTCCAAGTTAACAAAAAAAGCAAATCCCTCACGTTCCACCAGGATTTGGTTTGGAAGATGAGCTTTCAAGTTAATTTCAACTAGAACCTTGGCAAAGTGATCATATATTCTATTGTTTGTTGCATCATCCAGAGAGATTGGCGTGCCTATGCCACCTGCTATTGAGAATATGATTTTAGGGCTCCAATATTCCTGAGGAAGCCCCTGTATCTTAACCCAACACTGAGTGTGAGACTGCTTCTGCAGAGCAGGGTTAAAATCTTGAGACCACAGGAAGAGTCTTAGGAAACCTGGATTGAGGTGCCACGACCCAACGGAGCATACACTTCTCATATCATCAACCGAGGAAAACGAGAACTCATAGAAACCCCTTCCAAGTGATATGACATTCCATTTACCAATCATGCTCCACATGGAGCAAAGTTTGCTTTTTTGATCTGCAAATTTAATTGGGGAATCCCCTTTTGAGAGGATGAGTCGACCGTGTAGATGATTTTTACACCTTTGTAGTCCAGCTTGGTATTCCTCCTCAGGGATTTTTACTACTATAGCGTCACCCTTAATGCAGGGTTGTGGTAACTGAGACACTGCAATGTTGCACGAGTTCTTCAAAGCCTGGGCAAAAGATTTCTTCACCGGAGGTTGAGGGGGTTTTGTGGTTGGAGCATTTTCTTGCATAGAAGATTCTGCAAGAAAGGGCCATGGGACGAAAGACTTAGTGTTCGTGCTTGAGAAGTTCCACGAATGTTGGAGATGCTTCCACGAATGATGGAGTTCCGATCCAAGAAGATTGGAAGTTACTAAAACCTAGGTGAGAGAGCTTCAATCATCTTTACTTATTGTTATTCCTTTTATTCCCTACAAAGTTTCCACAAATATGAACACTATTAATTTACATATTTATGTTTTTTCTACTTTACATTTGTAATAATTTATTTATGTTCACTATTAATTTTTTATTTTTTATTTTGGACCTTGGAAGAGATCTTGCACCACAACCATTGGAAGAAGCCAACTCTTTCCATGGTATTCGTTTAAATAATCAATTAATTACAAATAAAATTTATAGTTGTGATTACTAATATATTATTTATCCTCTATGGGGATTTGTAAAACAGATTCACAAGAAGCTTTCAAACGTTTGGTTGTTATAGTTGTGGAACATGAGACAACCACATTACCTTTGGAGCATGATTAGAAGGGAATCAACACAATATATGTTCTATCAAAGGACAAAATATAGTAAATATAAGTACATTATAATTGTATGTAATACAATTGAATTATTCTTGTCTTGTATGTAATCCAAATGTTTTATCAATATCTTAGATGTCTGTATCGGCTATGTAGTGCAAGGGGCGCCCAAAATACTTATGGATATATTAAATTTTTTTAATTTAAAGTAATATTTTGATTCAATCAGATGACCTATGAAACACGGAATTCAAACAGTAAGTACAATTATATGTGACTTTTCACAAACTATTTGGCACTAGCCCACTAAGTTGAAAGAGTTTTCAACATTTGTACACTAATTGTCCCACTGTTTTCTGTAGTTTTGTTAATAAATAAATAAAATAAAATAAACACTTATCTTAATTTATAAACATTGATGTATTGACCATAGACGTGGATTGTGAAATGCATGATTAAGCTGATATTTTGGGGCTTGCGATAGAGGATAGTTTGCTTAAGCTTGTAGACCAGAAAAATAGTTATAGTCTTCACTAGAACACTAGATAAAGTTACGAACAAAGTTTTATTACACAAATAAAGTTGAACATCAAATAATAAAATTTAACAATCACTAATAGAAAGTTTAATTCAACTATGTTATGGATATGTATCCTAAAGCTTTTTATGTTATCATCACTGCATTAATTTAGGTCTTAAATTAGTGACATAACTATAGCGGCGAGCACAGAATATGAAATAGCACATGTTTAGAACTCCCAATCCTACAATAATGAAATAGAAGTTCTCCAATCATCCCTTATTAATATATATAATCATATTTGGCTCATTAACATATGAAATGTGTTAGAATGTTATTAATTTTTTACTACTTATTTGGAGTTTTGAATAGAAACAGCAAACATGTCTAGGAAACTAGTCTTCTTAAGAAATATGCTTGTTGTTTTACAGCCTGAGAATCAGAACAAGTATGTTGTTTTATTGTAAAAATAGCAAAATGCCCATGGGCATCCTACATGACCGTTAGTTCATATTTAAAACAGGCAAGATATGTAATTTTGTCCATTAAGCATATGTGGGTGTGCTCATATCTGCTTAAATTTTGGAGGCATATTGCGGGCACGAGTAATTCTGATTAATTGAAGCTACTAGAGCTCTAAAGACACTACCAAACTATAGGCTTCCCTGTGTAACTTCTATTTTGATAGCAACCGACAAAGCACTAAAATAAATAAAGAAATATAGTTGTTATGTAAGTGTGCAGTGATAGGATCCATTAATCTAACTTGTATTTAGATTCAAATGTATGGATGAAATACATTAATCCATATGAATTTATTGAATTATATTTTTAAATTGTTCAATTTATCTATATCTAAATTGAATAGATGAATTTCAATTCATCTATGAACTAAAAACGTTATATGAAAGAAATAATAATTTTAAAACATTTTTCAAAACATGATTTTTTTACTAAAACATTTTTAAAAACATGATTTTTTTTTTAATTTTTCTAAGCAACACTTTTACAAAAACAATTTATAGTTTTTAAGCAAAACTTAAAGAGTAATAAACATAAAAGAGTTTTCAAGCTTTTAAAGATAAATCTTGTGGATAAGCTTATACTTATAGTCTTTTAAAGCCTTCATGTGAGTTCCTAAGTAGTATTGTTAGAAACATTTGACATATAATGTGGGATCTGTAGATTTTTTTTGCTATTCCTCTCACTTATAATATTTTTTGGGGTTGTTACAAACATAAATCATATTTACCAGTTAAATGACATGATTCATAGATAGTGGAGATATATAATTGAAGGAAGTGCAAGTGAAATAGAATTGGTAAGAAAGATTATAACACTAAATGCAATTATGTGAAGGCTAATTAGAAAAATATTTTATTCCCAAAGTTAAAATGACAAATAAACTTGAAGCCAATGTCCCAAGGCACCAAATTAAAGCATATTTTGAAGAGAACACAATTATTATAATGGGTGAGCATAGTATATAATGACCAATAAGAAGTTTATCATTTTCACTATTGCATCCACAAAATAAAGGATTCATTTATAACAAACAATATATCACAATCCAAACCATTTTGTTGATTTCAGATATGCATCCTCACAAGCTGCCATATGGATAGTTTTAAAATATGTCATAGTGGGTAATGAAACAATAAATAATATTGGAGTATTAATTTTTATTAAGTACCATAAAATCATCAAGATTTAAATACACCACTTTCTAATTTCAATTCCTAGATGTAGAGTAAGTTGAAAAGTCTTAGAAGTTCTATCTCATCTAATTTCATTGAGGCTGCATAATAAACATAGGAAAAAAATTTAATATAAAAATGAGGGAACTGCAAAGAAAAAAAAGCCTTATAAATTGACAAGAGTTCCAGAAGTCAATCATTTGTACATAACAATGCCTCCACATTTTCAAGCAAGAGACCACTTTGATATTTGTTAAGCATATGTTCCCCAATGTTGAATGTATATTCTGATGAAACGGTTGTGATCAATATACTTAAGATATCCCGTGTCATGAATGAAAGCACATAATATTTGAATTCTAATGATTTCCAATACTCCAATGTATCCAATTCTTCCCCATAACCACACATCTTTTTATCCATGTATGCTTTCAAATTAGATTAATTACTTGTTGATGTTAGATATCAGTGGCTTAGGAACACCTAGAAGGGATGGTTGAATAGGTGTAGCGGTTATCAATCACCGCTTCTTACACCAAAACCCAATTCTGCAAACAACCCAGTTAATCGATTAACACCTAGTCTTAATCGATTAACACATGCACATAACAGAATGATCCGAGAGGCAAATTGCACAGTTATTTAAAATCAATTGAACAAAGATAAAACATATATTATTAAGCATTATTAATAAGCATATGACAGTGAACAATTATGTAAAATATCAGCTATTAAATCAAATTGAAACAGCAAGAAAAGTAAAGAAGATTTAAGGAGAGAACATTGTACAAAGATGGATTTTTATCCTGGTTCGTTTGCGGTCCACTGCAAACTACATCCAGACCTCCCCTTCTGATCTTGAGAGATTTTCTTCTTCGGAATATTGAATATACGTATGATCACACACCAATTCAATTTACAAAAAACATAGGACACTTCTTTCTTGAAATCTAGAACACCTAAACAAGGTTTGACTCTATCTATCGCCTGAGAAAACCTTTCTCACGAAACAGCCCCAACCAAGATTCTTGTTCTCAAATCAAGACCTCCTAGTCTCGGTGAAGAATCCTAATCTCTGTGGTGGTACGACGCCAAGAGATCAATCCAAAATACACAAAAAAAAAACAGATTAAAACAGCAAGGTATTATAAGCACAATAATGCTTGAAACATTACAAGTAAAAGACCTTAAGACTAACCCACTCACAAAGAACTCAAGCCATCAAGAACATGTGAGTTAATCAAAAACAGTAATCAATTATATTTGTCTAACAATACTTACAAATAATGCATGAACATGTGAGCAAGATAAGGATGAGCATAAGAATGTAAAAAACAGTATGCAATTAAAAAATCAATTAAGCATGGTAACTCTCTTCCTCAACATGCAACTCTCTTGCAAAAACAGAATACAAAATAAAATATACTCTCTAAAATCAATCTTATACAATGGAATGCAATGCTGCAGTTTTCTGGAAGTTGCCTCTATTTATACTAGGCAGTTTTTATAGTTGGATTCGTTGCAAACAGTTAAAACAGATATCAGTTATAACACAAAACATACATGTTAATCGATTAAGACAACTCGTTAATCGATTAACTAGTGCAATAGAATTAAAACAGAAAACAGTTGTAACAGAAACACTGATTTAATAGAAAAACAGTTGAGTTAATTGATTAAGTCACTACGTTAATCAATTAACTAGCATATTAAAATACATGGTTCAAAAGGTAAAATTGTCATATGTTATGCACAACTTCTATACATGTTTTAGCAATTATATTATGCCTAATATGCACATATAACATGTATGATTAATGCATGAACATACATTTAACTAGATGATATGTCTCATTGAAATGATGTGACAATTATGATGGCTTGAGATACTTGCACTTAAGTTCATCTCACCTATACTCACTTACTACGACACACATCTCAGACTACTTAGAATAATGACTCTATTTATATCCTAGTCTATATATGACCAAATGAGCTTTAGGCATGTTGATTGTTGAGCCATCTTCAAGCTTTAATAGAACCTTGTCTTCATCAAAACATAGGCAAAGCATTGCTAGTGCTATTTTTGACACTTTGCACTTCCAATCTCCCCCTTTTTGATGAGGACAAACACCACATCAAAATTGTTTGAAACGTTTGATGAATTAGCTTGACGATGAGTTTGCATAATGGTTGTTAATGGTTGTTATTCAAAGTTTCAAAGTTGAAGCGCCTTTGCTCCCCCTTAGGTAAGCAATTTTATTACGAAAGTTATATACAACAACCCGCAAAAGCTATTACAACCTGCAAAATACATTTAAAACAACAAGCAACCTTTCTCCCCTTTTGACATTATCAAAACGATACAAGTATTAAATTCTAGTCAAAATTCGGAAGGGTTATTAGAGTTATGACAGACTGTAATTAATCAATTAATTTTGGACGATTAATCAATCAACCAGTTGTAAGAAGCTTGAACAAATGCACATTTATCCATCACTTAATCGATTAACAACATGGCTTAATCGATTAAATGGACAGCAAACAACAACAGAACAATTTTAATGGCATGAAGGGCTATGGTTACTCAATAAGCAGCATGCATAAGCATTTAATATTGATACATATACCAAACATGATCAAGATCCATTAAACATACGAGTATACTATTTGCAACATAATTACCATTCAAGCATGATTAAGAAAATTTGAAATCATTATGAAGCATTGTCAAAATTTAGAAGTAGTAATTCAGCAGAAGATTAGAGTTATTACAATCCATATAAAGCAAAAGCATGAAAGAAAAGATAAGTTCTAAAGAGGGAACAAGGAACAACAATATCCATTAGCTAGGAAGGATAAAACTAAAGCTCTAAGGCCTCCTAACTAGGGATGAGATGGAGGGTTTTCGTTGTCAGGAATCATCGAGCTACCACCACCCTTGATGAGGGTACTCAGCTTGTTGAACTCAACACACATCCTTCTGTTTTGAGAGTCAGCAGTTGTTTGAACATAATTCCTCAAGGATTGGTAATGGTTGTCAATATAGGCATTTTAACGCTCCTCAAAGTTCTTCAGATCTGTATGATATGAGTCCTTCAAAGACTGAAAGTGAAGATCCATCGTGTTGTTGAGGCGTTGTTCCGTAGCATCCAAGTAGGCTTGTCCAAAAGCTGGTTCTTGTGATGCATGACCAGAAGACTCCCCCCTGAGTAGCAGCAAATGGCTCTTGATTATCATCTTGATCATCCTCACCAGAGGGGTCAAGATTCACAGTGTTAAAGTCCTCTTGATATTGTCAGGTGTTGCCATACTTGTATATACCCATCTTATGAATCAGACTCTCACCAATCAAGTGATCCTTGTTAGAACAATCCATCACTATAGTATCTGAAACATCAATATGCAGATAATCAATAATTCATGAAATGAAGATATTATAAGGAAGCAACCTTGATTGTGACGTGGAGACGCTGTACATGACCTTCAGAATCTCGTCAGGCCAGTTAATCATTATGTTCTCCTTCACATCAAACATGAACCTCAAATCATTCACTATAGGTTGTGCATGATTTGTGTTCCTCTAAATCAGAATATAGGCAATCAGATAATGTAGGAGCCTATTCTCTTCAAACAGCGATCCAACTTTGGTTAACTTACCCTGAACATATAACTGAGGTCTACGCAAACAAGACTTATACATTTCCGCAACATCGAAAGAATTGTTGTTTTCCCAACCACAATCACTTAAAATAGCACCAGTACATGATAAATCACCCACGTTCATAAAAATGTCTTCATTAATCTCAAACAGTTTTCCAGCAATCATTGACCAATACTTTCCATCTTTGTATCTAAAGTTGGCATAATACTCCCTAACTAGAGCAAGGTATAGATTACCTTTTAATTCCAAAGAGGGGACAACCCCTTGAGCTTACAAACCATGCAGAAAGTCGAAGTTCTGTTCCGCTAACCAAGTCAAATTTGCAAATCGAATGTATGTTGGTTTCCTCCCCTGAAATTTAAGCAACCGAGTTTCTTGCAGAATCAGTGAATAGTACGGGTCCCCACAGTCCTGCCTTGCTTGTTGAGATGGAACGGCTTTTGGGACACGCGGTGGACGTGGAGCGGTTGTCTTGACAATTTTAGCACTTCTTTTCTCCATTGATATTGTAACTGAACCGTGATGAAGGTTTAATGGAGGGAAGAGGGAAACCTAATGTAGGGTTTTCAATTTGGGGAAAACGGATTCCTTGGAAATGGAGTGGGGTGATTCGGTATGGGCTAGGTTAAAGCTTGGGGATGATGTTGGACTTGTTCCTCTGAGATTTGAGAGAAAAGGGTTTTGAAAAATGCCCAGAAACGCTTCTGTTTCTAATATACTAATGTCGTTAATCGATTAACAACATTACTTAATCGATTAACCTCAATTAAAAATGTTAGGTTTCAAAAAATATACCCAGGTAATCGATTAACTGGTGATCTTAATCGATTAAATACATCAGATACAACATTTTGGATGTTTTTAAATGCATGCAGGGATTTCAAACTCTTTATTAAATTAGTTTTAAGCAATCACATATATATAAGGCTTTTATATACATAATCATGGATCATACAAGGAGCAATTAGCATTCAACATGTTTTCATTTTAAAGCATACAAGGCAAATAAGTCATGCGAGGCAATTAACATAAGCTCAATCAAGATATTTTTCATCAACGATTCCTAGTTCTCTTTGAAGAACGTAGAAAGTATCTTGTGAGAGGAGCTTGGTGAAAATATCCACTAATTGCTTAGATGTTTCAACAAATTCTAACACACAATCACCTTTTTGAACATGATCATGCAAAAAATGATGCCTTATTTCAATATGCTTGGTTCTTGAAGCAAGACCGGATTCTTGTAGAGGTTAATGGCACTTGTGTTATCACACTTAATAGGGATCATTTCTAATATGAGCCCAAAGTCCTTAAGTTGTTGCTTCATCCAAAGGATTTGAGCGCAACACACACCAACGTCAATCTATTTCGCTTCAGCGGTGGACAAAGCAACGCATGCTTGCTTTTGTTAGGTATCAGTGGTTACAATACACCTAGAAGGGGGGTTGAATAGGTGTCGCAGTTAGAATAGCTGCTTTTCGAAACTCAACAATTTATGCTTAATCACCCCTAATTACTCGATTACAGGATGAAGATAATCGATTAACAGAACAATGTTAATCGATTAACAAAAACAGGATAATCGATTAACGCAACAGTTTTAATCGATTAAACAGAAACAATAAGCTATTACAGAAACGATTAATTACAGAACAGTTAACCAATAATGGAACGAATAACAGAGCTTACAGATTTTGTATCAGAGCAACATCCAATATAGCATAAGAACAGAATATATCAATTGAATTCACTATACCAAATAATCGATTGAAAAACAGTAAAGAGAGAGAGAGAGAAAACAAATCCTGCAACGCGAATTTTTATCCTGGTTCGTTTGCTGTCCACTGCAAACTACATCCAGGCCTCCCGGATGACTTGGGAGATTTCCTTCACTATAATTGATTTAATGTATTTACATGCACATCAAACAATTACAACACTTAGAAAATTACAAGAAAATAAAGAAACCTATCCAATGGTTTGACTCCCTTCCTACCGACAAAGAAAACGTTTCTTTCGGTGTAGCCCCAGCCAAAGAATCCCTTGTATTTCCTTTTTTTACACTCTAAGCAATTATGAAGAAACACTCAATC
>NW_017719588.1:0-4077 GCF_001865875.1 Lupinus angustifolius
AAATATGCATGAACATGTGAGGGAAAACATGAGAAATTATAACAAGAAGGCTTTACTCTAATGCACATCTAATACGGTGATAAGACACCATGAGATTCCCTTTACAACAATTATAACAAAGCTATTACAAAGCTCAAATATAACAAGAAGGCTTTACTCTAATGCACATCTAATACAAACTCATGTGAGGGAAAACATGAGAAATTATAACATGAAATGCACTCAATCCTAACGCATAGAATCTCTCATTTCTAAACTCACAAATGCACTTAACAAATAGATGCAACAATTAACACGCAAAATGCTCTAACTCTCTAATAAATGCAACATGCAACTTATGAGATTAATTCTGAAAACGCAGTTTATAAAGAATCAGTCCAGAACCCCAGATAATCGATTAAATGCCACCTTACTCGATTAACGTGATTCAAAAACGTTAACTGATTCTATTTTTCAAGTTTTCAGTTTCAACAACTTAACAAACAGTTAGGTTAATCGATTAACGTAATGCCTTAATCGATTAACAACATTTTAAAACGTTTTCCAGTAGCAACCACTTTTCACAGCAGTTGGGTTAATCGATTAAAGGATTGGTTAATCGATTAACAACAATTAAAATGTGTATTTTTAAATACAAAAAACATCAAATACATTATGCACTTAGTTAATACATGTTTAACACTTAGTTTATGCCTAGAATGCACATATACATGTATTTATGTAATGCATGAACATATTATCAAATGAACATATCTCATGGATGAAATGATTTAAAAGATATATGCATATGAGACATGTATTAGGTGCCCTAAGCCTTCGACTCAACTTAAACTAGAATCTAGTCTAAGCCTAGTACCAAATAAAAGACTCAAGCACGTTGGATTGTTGGTTATCTTCAAGCACTTTTAGGCACACGTTGTCCTCATCAAAACCATGACGTTCAAGGAGAGCTTTCCAAAGTGTTCCTCTTGACATGCACACTTTCAATCTCCCCCTTTTTGATGATGACAAACTCTACATCAAGTTCATCAATTTTAAAGTAACAATTGCTTGATGAATAAGCTTGAAGATTGTGTTGGCAAGGTTGATGGAATGCGCACATTTATCGGAAGCTGTTATAACGATCAACCTGCACAATTGAGAAGCAACAAAACAACCTTTCTCCCCCTTTTGACATTATCAAAAAGATAACCCAGGTCAAAAAAGCTAGGAAGAGATATTAGTTAATCATAAAACAATGTTAATGAATTAATTTGGGTTTTAACAAATTAACCTGTTTCATTTATGGGTAAATTGAACAAATGCGCTTTATTGGACAAAAAAATAGCTAATAAGAAGTGAGAATGGCATACAAGATTTAATCAAATATTAAGCATTGTAAGCATTATTAAATCTCAAATGATCAAGATCCATTCACTAAGGCAAATAAGCTATTTTGACATAATTATAGCAAAAACAAAAACATTTGCATAGCATAAAGAGTAAAGAAAGTCATGAAATAGTACAGGCCATAAAGTCAATATAAAAGACAAAAAGCAAAATACGAATCAGTTCTGAAAGCAACAACGATAACTAAATCCAGAAGGTGCCACAAGATAAAAATAAACCTAAGGATAGGATAACCTAGGTCTAAGGTCAGCTAAACTAAGGTTGAGGCGGAGGATAGACAGGCTGATCATCAGGCACAGCAGTGTTCTGATTTCCCTGGATAAGCATAGACAGCTTCTGAAATTCTGAGCAGAACATGGCATTCTGAGCCTCAGCGGTAGACTGAATCATAGTCCTCAGCTCCTGAATTTTGTTATCGGTGTAGGCATTCTGACGTTCCTCGTATTGCTCCATACCTGCAAAATAAGAGTCCTTCAGCCCTTGGAAGTGCAGATCCATGCGGTTGTTAAGTCGTTGTTCCATGGCTTCCATCTGAGCTAAACCAAACACAGAGCTCTGAGGTGCTGTTCCAGACGACTCCCCCTGATTAGTTGCATTCTGATTACCCAAATCCTCCTGATGCTCATTATCCGACAAGTCCAGATCAAAGGTGGTATAGTCCTCCTGATACTGCCATGTAGTACCATACTTGTAAATTCCCATCTTATGAATGAGACTCTCACCCACCAAGTGATCTTTATCAGTGTACTCAGTAATGATGGTATCAGAAATGTCAATGCGCAAATAATCAACAATGCGGGATATGAAAATGCTATACGGGAGCAGCTTGGACTGAGACAATGAAACGCTGTTCATGATTTTTAGAATTTCCTCAGGCCAATTGATCATCACGTTATTCTTTACAGCATACATGAAACGCAAATCATTCACAGTAGGCTGTGCATGATTAGTGTTCCGCTGCACTAATATGTAAGCAATAACATAATGCAATAACCTGTTCTCAACAGAAAGTGACCCTGCCTTGGTCAGTTGACCCTGAATATACAGATGAGGGCCCCGAAGGAATGACTTGTACACATCAACGGGATCAAAATTGTCCTTGACCCAAGAACAATCCCCTATTCCAAAACCAGACGACGATAAGCCTCCATATCATGCGGAAAATTAAAATTCTGTTCCGCTAACCAGGTTAAGTCAACATACCTTACGTACGTAGGTTTGCGACCTTGAAATTTCGCCAAGCAGGTCTCATGCAAGACGAGGGAATAGTAGGGGTCACCGCGGTCCCGAGTGGAGAGTGAGCCGGTTTCCCTTCTTCGTACACGAGTAGCAGTAGTCTTGACCCGTTTTGGATCCGTTTTGGACGACTTTGCTTCATTATATGTGTTGAACCCAAAACTGTGATTAATGAGCAGAGGAGGTAAACTTAACCTAGGGTTTGGATTGGATGATTCGGAATTGGATGGATTAGGGATGAAAGAGAGCGATTTCGGAAGGTTTGAGAGGGTTAGGATGAGGTTTACTTAATCCTATTGCACTTGGATTAGTTTGGTTACTGTTTCAGAGACTCAAGGCATAAAGAGGTTGCGAGAATGTCGAAAAAAGTGTAAAACCGAGACACTGTCTGCCTTTAACGTACTGGTTTTAATCGATTAACGGGATGTTTTAATCGATTAAAACATTGTAAAATTTGAATTTTCAAAACAAATTTCCCAAGTAATCGATTATTGGGCGATTTAATCGATTAAATAAGTAAAAAAAATTGCATTTTCGAAAACTAAGCCCAGGTAATCAATTAACCATTGGCATAATCGATTAAATCAGTGAAAATTTGGTTTTTAGGCAGCAGAACGGTTTTGACTTTTTTAGGTCACATGCATGCATTGCAACAGATTTATCGAGAGATTTATAATCACAGAAAAGGTAATCAAGAGATATCATTTTGCATTTTCAACATATGTCATTTAAAGATGAAACACATAGGCATATAGAGGTAAGACAATTAATGCAAACAACTAAACAATTTTTAAACAAGATATTGTTCATCAAGAATTCCTAGTTCTCTCCTTAGAACATAGAAAGTATCCCTGGGAAGGGGCTTGGTGAAAATATCTGCTAACTGTTTAGATGTTTCCACAAATTCAAGAACGCAGTCACCTTTTTGTACATGATCACGCAAAAAATGATGTCTAATTTCTATATGCTTTGTTCTAGAATGCAAAACGGGATTCTTGGATAGGTTAATGGCACTTGTATTATCGCATTTTATTGGGATCTTTTCGAGTTTAAGACCAAAGTCCTTAAGTTGCTGCTTCATCCAAAGGATTTGAGCGCAACACACACCAGCGGCAATGTATTCCGCTTCGGCGGTGGACAAAGCAACACAGGCTTGCTTCTTGCTGTGCCATGCTACTAATGAACTGCCCAACAAGTGACAAGTACCACTAGTGCTTTTCCGATCCAATTTACATCCGGCGAAATCGGAATCGGAATAACCCACCAAGGATAGTGAGGCATCCCGAGGATACCATAATCCCATGTTAGTTGTTCCTTTTAAATATCTCATGATTCTTTTAACAGTTATATAATGTGATTCTCTAGGTGATGATTGAAATCTCGCACACATGCATACACTAAACATGATATCAGGTCGACTTGCAGTTAAGTAAAGTAATGACCCAATTATAC